>NW_028233624.1:17500-20000 GCF_054856555.1 Leptonotus elevatus | reverse complement strand
CGTTCGAGTTGCCCAGGCAGGGGGTTATCCTCCACTAGCAAACCTCCATGAGCAGCGGAGCCCGTCAGCGGCGCCAAAAAGAACCACACGAGGGCGACCTGGGGTTGAAATCCCCCGCCACATAGGAACGAATGCCGGGCGTTCGAGTTGCCCAGGCAGGGGGTTATCCTCCACTAGCAAACCTCCATGAGCAGCGGAGCCCGTCAGCGGCGCCAAAAAGAACCACACGAGGGCGACCTGGGGTTGAAATCCCCCGCCACATAGGAACGAATGCCGGGCGTTCGAGTTGCCCAGGCAGGGGGTTATCCTCCACTAGCAAACCTCCATGAGCAGCGGAGCCCGTCAGCTGCGCCAAAAAGAACCGCACGAGGGCGGCCTGGGGTTGAAATCCCCCGCCACATAGGAACGAATGCCGGGCGTTCGAGTTGCCCAGGCAGGGGGTTATCCTCCACTAGCAAACCTCCATGAGCAGCGGAGCCCGTCAGCTGCGCCAAAAAGAACCACACGAGGGCGACCTGGGGTTGAAATCCCCCGCCACATAGGAACGAATGCCGGGCAACCAGGGGTCGAAATCCCCCATTGAAATGAATGGCGGGCAACCAGGGGTCGAAGTCCCCCATTGAAATGAATGGCGGGCAACCAGGGGTCGAAGTCCCCCATTGAAATGAATGGCGGGCTACCAGGGGTCGAAATTTCCCATTGAAATGAATGGCGGGCGACCAGGGGTCGAAATCCCCCATTGAAATGAATGGCGGGCAACCAGGGGTCGAAGTCCCCCATTGAAATGAATGGCGGGCAACCAGGGGTCGAAGTCCCCCATTGAAATGAATGGCGGGCTACCAGGGGTCGAAATCCCCCATTGAAATGAATGGCGGGCGACCAGGGGTCGAAATCCCCCATTGAAATGAATGGCGGGCAACCAGGGGTCGAAGTCCCCCATTGAAATGAATGGCGGGCTACCAGGGGTCGAAATCCCCCATTGAAATGAATGGCGGGCGACCAGGGGTCGAAATCCCCCATTGAAATGAATGGCGGGCTACCAGGGGTCCAAGTCCCCCATTGAAATGAATGGCGGGCTACCAGGGGTCGAAATCCCCCATTGAAATGAATGGCGGGCGACCAGGGGTCGAAATCCCCCATTGAAATGAATGGCGGGCAACCAGGGGTCGAAGTCCCCCATTGAAATGAATGGCGGGCTACCAGGGGTCGAAATCCCCCATTGAAATGAATGGCGGGCGACCAGGGGTCGAAATCCCCCATTGAAATGAATGGCGGGCTACCAGGGGTCCAAGTCCCCCATTGAAATGAATGGCGGGCTACCAGGGGTCGTAGTCCCCCATTGAAATGAATGGCGGGCTACCAGGGGTCGAAATCCCCCATTGAAATGAATGGCGGGCGACCAGGGGTCGAAATCCCCCATTGAAATGAATGGCGGGCAACCAGGGGTCGAAAGTCCCCATTGAAATGAATGGCGGGCGACCAGGGGTCGAAATTCCCCATTGAAATGAATGGCGGGCAACCAGGGGTCGAAATTCCCCATTGAAATGAATGGGCCCATTCATTTTCAATGGCCGGGCTACCAGGGGCGCAGTACCACCTGTCGTCATTAGGGGCGCTGTAGATAGGGGACCGAGTCCCCCCATTCGAGAGGTTTGCACCCAAACCTCAAAATGGTTGGTGTACAATTATAGGAGAGACCTTTTTAAGACGTGGGAGCTCCAGGGCAAATCAAGGGAGGCTCGACCAACCCATATCCGCTTTAGATGCACTTTAGGTCGGACTCCCTTGCCAGATGGTCCCCTCCTCAGCCTGGTTCTCGAATTTTTTCTAAGTCAGCCCAACTTGGAAATATTTTCAGAGTGCCACTTTCAAGGGAGTTTCGCCCAACCCCTATCCGCCTAAGAGGCACTTCAGGTCGGCCTGACTGGCCACATTTTCCCCCTCCTCATCCTGGTTCTCGAATTTTTTCTAAGTCAGCCAAACTTGGAAATTTTTTCAGAGTGCCACTTTCAAGGGAGTTTCGCCCAACCCCTATCCGCCTAAGAGGCACTTCGGGTCGGCCTGACTGGCCACATTTTCCCCCTCCTCATCCTGGTTCTCGAATTTTTTCTAAGTCAGCCAAACTTGGAAATTTTTTCAGAGTGCCACTTTCAAGGGAGTTTCGCCCAACCCCTATCCGCCTAAGAGGCACTTCGGGTCGGCCTGACTGGCCACATTTCCCCCCTCCTCATCCTGGTTCTCGAATTTTTTCTAAGTCAGCCAAACTTGGAAATTTTTTCAGAGTGCCACTTTCAAGGGAGTTTCGCCCAACCCCTATCCGCCTAAGAGGCACTTCGGGTCGGCCTGACTGGCCACATTTTCCCCCTCCTCATCCTGGTTCTCGAATTTTTTCTAAGTCAGCCAAACTTGGAAATTTTTTCAGAGTGCCACTTTCAAGGGAGTTTCGCCCAACCCTTATCCGCCTAAGAGGCACTTCAGGTCGGCCTGACTGGCCACATTT
>NW_028233624.1:0-5000 GCF_054856555.1 Leptonotus elevatus | reverse complement strand
TCCACTAGCAAACCTCCATGAGCAGCGGAGCCCGTCAGCTGCGCCAAAAAGAACCACACGAGGGCGACCTGGGGTTGAAATCCCCCGCCACATAGGAACGAATGCCGGGCAACCAGGGGTCGAAATCCCCCATTGAAATGAATGGCGGGCAACCAGGGGTCGAAGTCCCCCATTGAAATGAATGGCGGGCAACCAGGGGTCGAAGTCCCCCATTGAAATGAATGGCGGGCTACCAGGGGTCGAAATTTCCCATTGAAATGAATGGCGGGCGACCAGGGGTCGAAATCCCCCATTGAAATGAATGGCGGGCAACCAGGGGTCGAAGTCCCCCATTGAAATGAATGGCGGGCAACCAGGGGTCGAAGTCCCCCATTGAAATGAATGGCGGGCTACCAGGGGTCGAAATCCCCCATTGAAATGAATGGCGGGCGACCAGGGGTCGAAATCCCCCATTGAAATGAATGGCGGGCAACCAGGGGTCGAAGTCCCCCATTGAAATGAATGGCGGGCTACCAGGGGTCGAAATCCCCCATTGAAATGAATGGCGGGCGACCAGGGGTCGAAATCCCCCATTGAAATGAATGGCGGGCTACCAGGGGTCCAAGTCCCCCATTGAAATGAATGGCGGGCTACCAGGGGTCGAAATCCCCCATTGAAATGAATGGCGGGCGACCAGGGGTCGAAATCCCCCATTGAAATGAATGGCGGGCAACCAGGGGTCGAAGTCCCCCATTGAAATGAATGGCGGGCTACCAGGGGTCGAAATCCCCCATTGAAATGAATGGCGGGCGACCAGGGGTCGAAATCCCCCATTGAAATGAATGGCGGGCTACCAGGGGTCCAAGTCCCCCATTGAAATGAATGGCGGGCTACCAGGGGTCGTAGTCCCCCATTGAAATGAATGGCGGGCTACCAGGGGTCGAAATCCCCCATTGAAATGAATGGCGGGCGACCAGGGGTCGAAATCCCCCATTGAAATGAATGGCGGGCAACCAGGGGTCGAAAGTCCCCATTGAAATGAATGGCGGGCGACCAGGGGTCGAAATTCCCCATTGAAATGAATGGCGGGCAACCAGGGGTCGAAATTCCCCATTGAAATGAATGGGCCCATTCATTTTCAATGGCCGGGCTACCAGGGGCGCAGTACCACCTGTCGTCATTAGGGGCGCTGTAGATAGGGGACCGAGTCCCCCCATTCGAGAGGTTTGCACCCAAACCTCAAAATGGTTGGTGTACAATTATAGGAGAGACCTTTTTAAGACGTGGGAGCTCCAGGGCAAATCAAGGGAGGCTCGACCAACCCATATCCGCTTTAGATGCACTTTAGGTCGGACTCCCTTGCCAGATGGTCCCCTCCTCAGCCTGGTTCTCGAATTTTTTCTAAGTCAGCCCAACTTGGAAATATTTTCAGAGTGCCACTTTCAAGGGAGTTTCGCCCAACCCCTATCCGCCTAAGAGGCACTTCAGGTCGGCCTGACTGGCCACATTTTCCCCCTCCTCATCCTGGTTCTCGAATTTTTTCTAAGTCAGCCAAACTTGGAAATTTTTTCAGAGTGCCACTTTCAAGGGAGTTTCGCCCAACCCCTATCCGCCTAAGAGGCACTTCGGGTCGGCCTGACTGGCCACATTTTCCCCCTCCTCATCCTGGTTCTCGAATTTTTTCTAAGTCAGCCAAACTTGGAAATTTTTTCAGAGTGCCACTTTCAAGGGAGTTTCGCCCAACCCCTATCCGCCTAAGAGGCACTTCGGGTCGGCCTGACTGGCCACATTTCCCCCCTCCTCATCCTGGTTCTCGAATTTTTTCTAAGTCAGCCAAACTTGGAAATTTTTTCAGAGTGCCACTTTCAAGGGAGTTTCGCCCAACCCCTATCCGCCTAAGAGGCACTTCGGGTCGGCCTGACTGGCCACATTTTCCCCCTCCTCATCCTGGTTCTCGAATTTTTTCTAAGTCAGCCAAACTTGGAAATTTTTTCAGAGTGCCACTTTCAAGGGAGTTTCGCCCAACCCCTATCCGCCTAAGAGGCACTTCGGGTCGGCCTGACTGGCCACATTTTCCCCCTCCTCATCCTGGTTCTCGAATTTTTTCTAAGTCAGCCAAACTTGGAAATTTTTTCAGAGTGCCACTTTCAAGGGAGTTTCGCCCAACCCTTATCCGCCTAAGAGGCACTTCAGGTCGGCCTGACTGGCCACATTTTCCCCCTCCTCATCCTGGTTCTCGAATTTTTTCTAAGTCAGCCCAACTTGGAAATATTTTCAGAGTGCCACTTTCAAGGGAGTTTCGCCCAACCCCTATCCGCCTAAGAGGCACTTCAGGTCGGCCTGACTGGCCACATTTTCCCCCTCCTCATCCTGGTTCTCGAATTTTTTCTAAGTCAGCCAAACTTGGAAATTTTTTCAGAGTGCCACTTTCAAGGGAGTTTCGCCCAACCCCTATCCGCCTAAGAGGCACTTCGGGTCGGCCTGACTGGCCACATTTTCCCCCTCCTCATCCTGGTTCTCGAATTTTTTCTAAGTCAGCCAAACTTGGAAATTTTTTCAGAGTGCCACTTTCAAGGGAGTTTCGCCCAACCCCTATCCGCCTAAGAGGCACTTCGGGTCGGCCTGACTGGCCACATTTCCCCCCTCCTCATCCTGGTTCTCGAATTTTTTCTAAGTCAGCCAAACTTGGAAATTTTTTCAGAGTGCCACTTTCAAGGGAGTTTCGCCCAACCCCTATCCGCCTAAGAGGCACTTCAGGTCGGCCTGACTGGCCACATTTTCCCCCTCCTCATCCTGGTTCTCGAATTTTTTCTAAGTCAGCCAAACTTGGAAATTTTTTCAGAGTGCCACTTTCAAGGGAGTTTCGCCCAACCCCTATCCGCCTAAGAGGCACTTCGGGTCGGCCTGACTGGCCACATTTTCCCCCTCCTCATCCTGGTTCTCGAATTTTTTCTAAGTCAGCCAAACTTGGAAATTTTTTCAGAGTGCCACTTTCAAGGGAGTTTCGCCCAACCCCTATCCGCCTAAGAGGCACTTCGGGTCGGCCTGACTGGCCACATTTTCCCCCTCCTCATCCTGGTTCTCGAATTTTTTCTAAGTCAGCCAAACTTGGAAATTTTTTCAGAGTGCCACTTTCAAGGGAGTTTCGCCCAACCCTTATCCGCCTAAGAGGCACTTCAGGTCGGCCTGACTGGCCACATTTTCCCCCTCCTCATCCTGGTTCTCGAATTTTTTCTAAGTCAGCCAAACTTGGAAATTTTTTCAGAGTGCCACTTCCAAGGGAGTTTCGCCCAATCCCTATCCGACTTAGAGGCACTTCGGGTCGGCCTCCCTGGCCAGATTTTCCCCCTCCTCAGCCCCGGTTCTCAAATTTTTTTCCAAGTCGGCCGATCTTCCGGATATTTTCAGAGCGCCGCCCCCGGAGCCTCCGGAGCCTCGGCAGCAGGCCGTCGCCCGCGACACGCCGCACCTTCTCCCACGTACGAACGGCATCCAAGACCCGCCTTCGGAGGGCCCCCGCCGGCCGGCCT
The DNA here is from genome assembly GCF_054856555.1 of Leptonotus elevatus. Classification (NCBI taxonomy): domain Eukaryota; kingdom Metazoa; phylum Chordata; class Actinopteri; order Syngnathiformes; family Syngnathidae; genus Leptonotus; species Leptonotus elevatus. The sequence continues at coordinate 1,491 of NW_028233624.1, read as the reverse complement.
CGCGCCGGTGTTCGGGCGGGCGGCTCCTCCGGCTCGCGGGTCGCCTTACAGCGCCCCGGCCACCGCGAACGCCGGCCTTTGACGGCCCGGCGCTCGCACAGCCCCGGCGCGCCCGATTGGAAGCGAGGCCGAGACGCCCCCCGAACCGGCGACGTACGCCCCCCCTCCCTTTAACCGGGGCGGGGGGGTTACGAAGCCATCACCCGGCCGTCCTACGACGGAGCCCGGCGCCCCGCCGGCCCTCCCTCCCCCGCCCGACAGGCGCGAGCCCAGTCTGGGGGAGGTTGGCGCCCGGAGGCGGCGGCGGTGCCTCCGGAAGCACTATGTTTCTCATGCCCTTCAAACAAATGGCGAGGCCGAAGCACCTGGCGCGCCGCGCGGAGGTTCGAGAGGGAGGCCAGTAGGCGTGCGTGCGTGCGTGCCCCAATGCCACCGCGGCGTGGGCCTCTACCGCGATCTCGATCTGCTCGTCCCGATCGTTCTTCCAATAGCGCAACCCCCCCCCCCGAAAAGGCACCGTCCGCCCCAGCCGGCCGGCAGGCGGCGGTGGCGGCGCCCGCGACGCGACCCGAACCGCCCGTCGGCGGCGAAGGTCTCGCTCCTCGCGCCGCCCGCCCGCCGCCTGCGGCCGCGCCAGAGGCTACCTGGTTGATCCTGCCAGTAGCATATGCTTGTCTCAAAGATTAAGCCATGCAAGTCTAAGTACACACGGCCCGTACAGTGAAACTGCGAATGGCTCATTAAATCAGTTATGGTTCCTTTGATCGCTCCGCCGTTACTTGGATAACTGTGGCAATTCTAGAGCTAATACATGCAAACGAGCGCCGACCCCCGGGGACGCGCGCATTTATCAGACCCAAAACCCACGCGGGTTCGGCGGGCGGCGGGCCGCGTTCCTCTGTCCCTCCCTCCCACCCGGCCGCTTCGGCGGAAGGAGGAGGGGGGCGGCGGGGAGCCACCCCCGCTCGCCGGCCCGGCCCTCTTGGTGACCCTAGATAACCTCGAGCCGATCGCCGGCCCTCCGCGGCGGCGACGTCTCATTCGAATGTCTGCCCTATCAACTTTCGATGGTACTTTCTGCGCCTACCATGGTGACCACGGGTAACGGGGAATCAGGGTTCGATTCCGGAGAGGGAGCCTGAGAAACGGCTACCACATCCAAGGAAGGCAGCAGGCGCGCAAATTACCCACTCCCGACTCGGGGAGGTAGTGACGAAAAATAACAATACAGGACTCTTTCGAGGCCCTGTAATTGGAATGAGCGCATTCCAAACCCCTGGGCGAGGAACCATTGGAGGGCAAGTCTGGTGCCAGCAGCCGCGGTAATTCCAGCTCCAATAGCGTATCTTAAAGTTGCTGCAGTTAAAAAGCTCGTAGTTGGATCTCGGGACGCGAGCTGACGGTCCGCCGCGAGGCGAGCCACCGTCTGTCCCAGCCCCTGCCTCTCGGCAGCCCCCGGGATGCCCTTGACTGCGGTGTCCCGCTTCGGGG
>NW_028233623.1:25000-26876 GCF_054856555.1 Leptonotus elevatus | reverse complement strand
CGGGCGACCAGGGGTCGAAATTCCCCATTGAAATGAATGGCGGGCAACCAGGGGTCGAAATTCCCCATTGAAATGAATGGGCCCATTCATTTTCAATGGCCGGGCTACCAGGGGCGCAGTACCACCTGTCGTCATTAGGGGCGCTGTAGATAGGGGACCGAGTCCCCCCATTCGAGAGGTTTGCACCCAAACCTCAAAATGGTTGGTGTACAATTATAGGAGAGACCTTTTTAAGACGTGGGAGCTCCAGGGCAAATCAAGGGAGGCTCGACCAACCCATATCCGCTTTAGATGCACTTTAGGTCGGACTCCCTTGCCAGATGGTCCCCTCCTCAGCCTGGTTCTCGAATTTTTTCTAAGTCAGCCCAACTTGGAAATATTTTCAGAGTGCCACTTTCAAGGGAGTTTCGCCCAACCCCTATCCGCCTAAGAGGCACTTCAGGTCGGCCTGACTGGCCACATTTTCCCCCTCCTCATCCTGGTTCTCGAATTTTTTCTAAGTCAGCCAAACTTGGAAATTTTTTCAGAGTGCCACTTTCAAGGGAGTTTCGCCCAACCCCTATCCGCCTAAGAGGCACTTCGGGTCGGCCTGACTGGCCACATTTTCCCCCTCCTCATCCTGGTTCTCGAATTTTTTCTAAGTCAGCCAAACTTGGAAATTTTTTCAGAGTGCCACTTTCAAGGGAGTTTCGCCCAACCCCTATCCGCCTAAGAGGCACTTCGGGTCGGCCTGACTGGCCACATTTCCCCCCTCCTCATCCTGGTTCTCGAATTTTTTCTAAGTCAGCCAAACTTGGAAATTTTTTCAGAGTGCCACTTTCAAGGGAGTTTCGCCCAACCCCTATCCGCCTAAGAGGCACTTCGGGTCGGCCTGACTGGCCACATTTTCCCCCTCCTCATCCTGGTTCTCGAATTTTTTCTAAGTCAGCCAAACTTGGAAATTTTTTCAGAGTGCCACTTTCAAGGGAGTTTCGCCCAACCCCTATCCGCCTAAGAGGCACTTCGGGTCGGCCTGACTGGCCACATTTTCCCCCTCCTCATCCTGGTTCTCGAATTTTTTCTAAGTCAGCCAAACTTGGAAATTTTTTCAGAGTGCCACTTTCAAGGGAGTTTCGCCCAACCCCTATCCGCCTAAGAGGCACTTCGGGTCGGCCTGACTGGCCACATTTTCCCCCTCCTCATCCTGGTTCTCGAATTTTTTCTAAGTCAGCCAAACTTGGAAATTTTTTCAGAGTGCCACTTTCAAGGGAGTTTCGCCCAACCCTTATCCGCCTAAGAGGCACTTCAGGTCGGCCTGACTGGCCACATTTTCCCCCTCCTCATCCTGGTTCTCGAATTTTTTCTAAGTCAGCCAAACTTGGAAATTTTTTCAGAGTGCCACTTCCAAGGGAGTTTCGCCCAATCCCTATCCGACTTAGAGGCACTTCGGGTCGGCCTCCCTGGCCAGATTTCCCCCCTCCTCAGCCCCGGTTCTCAAATTTTTTTCCAAGTCGGCCGATCTTCCGGATATTTTCAGAGCGCCGCCCCCGGAGCCTCCGGAGCCTCGGCAGCAGGCCGTCGCCCGCGACACGCCGCACCTTCTCCCACGTACGAACGGCATCCAAGACCCGCCTTCGGAGGGCCCCCGCCGGCCGGCCTCGCGCCGGTGTTCGGGCGGGCGGCTCCTCCGGCTCGCGGGTCGCCTTACAGCGCCCCGGCCACCGCGAACGCCGGCCTTTGACGGCCCGGCGCTCGCACAGCCCCGGCGCGCCCGATTGGAAGCGAGGCCGAGACGCCCCCCGAACCGGCGACGTACGCCCCCCCTCCCTTTAACCGGGGCGGGGGGGTTACGAAGCCATCACCCGGCCGTCCTACGACGGAGCCCGGCGCCCCGCCG
>NW_028233623.1:10000-15000 GCF_054856555.1 Leptonotus elevatus | reverse complement strand
AGCGCGCCCGTCTTCGGGGCTTGTTGCTGGCCGTTGGAGGAGCTCCAGCGGACCGCGGGGAGCGCGCCCGTCTTCGGGGCTTGTTGCTGGCCGTTGGAGGAGCTCCAGCGGACCGGGGGGAGCGCGCCCGTCTTCGGGGCTTGTTGCTGGCCGTTGGAGGAGCTCCAGCGGACCGGGGGGAGCGCGCCCATCTTCGGGGCTTGTTGCTGGCCGTTGGCGGAGCTCCAGCGGACCGGGGGGAGCGCGCCCGTCTTCGGGGCTTGTTGCTGGCCGTTGGAGGAGCTCCAGCGGACCGCGGGGAGCGCGCCCGTCTTCGGGGCTTGTTGCTGGCCGTTGGCGGAGCTCCAGCGGACCGGGGGGAGCGCGTCCGTCTTCGGGGCTTGTTGCTGGCCGTTGGAGGAGCTCCAGCGGACCGCGGGGAGCGCGCCCGTCTTCGGGGCTTGTTGCTGGCCGTTGGAGGAGCTCCAGCGGACCGGGGGGAGCGCGCCCGTCTTCGGGGCTTGTTGCTGGCCGTTGGAGGAGCTCCAGCGGACCGGGGGGAGCGCGCCCGTCTTCGGGGCTTGTTGCTGGCCGTTGGAGGAGCTCCAGCGGACCGGGGGGAGCGCGCCCGTCTTCGGGGCTTGTTGCTGGCCGTTGGAGGAGCTCCAGCGGACCGCGGGGAGCGCGCCCGTCTTCGGGGCTTGTTGCTGGCCGTTGGCGGAGCTCCAGCGGACCGCGGGGAGCGCGCCCGTCTTCGGGGCTTGTTGCTGGCCGTTGGAGGAGCTCCAGCGGACCGCGGGGAGCGCGCCCGTCTTCGGGGCTTGTTGCTGGCCGTTGGAGGAGCTCCAGCGGACCGGGGGGAGCGCGCCCGTCTTCGGGGCTTGTTGCTGGCCGTTGGAGGAGCTCCAGCGGACCGCGGGGAGCGCGCCCGTCTTCGGGGCTTGTTGCTGGCCGTTGGAGGAGCTCCAGCGGACCGGGGGGAGCGCGTCCGTCTTCGGGGCTTGTTGCTGGCCGTTGGAGGAGCTCCAGCGGACCGCGGGGAGCGCGCCCGTCTTCGGGGCTTGTTGCTGGCCGTTGGCGGAGCTCCAGCGGACCGCGGGGAGCGCGCCCGTCTTCGGGGCTTGTTGCTGGCCGTTGGAGGAGCTCCAGCGGACCGCGGGGAGCGCGCCCGTCTTCGGGGCTTGTTGCTGGCCGTTGGAGGAGCTCCAGCGGACCGGGGGGAGCGCGCCCGTCTTCGGGGCTTGTTGCTGGCCGTTGGAGGAGCTCCAGCGGACCGGGGGGAGCGCGCCCGTCTTCGGGGCTTGTTGCTGGCCGTTGGCGGAGCTCCAGCGGACCGGGGGGAGCGCGCCCGTCTTCGGGGCTTGTTGCTGGCCGTTGGAGGAGCTCCAGCGGACCGCGGGGAGCGCGCCCGTCTTCGGGGCTTGTTGCTGGCCGTTGGCGGAGCTCCAGCGGACCGCGGGGAGCGCGCCCGTCTTCGGGGCTTGTTGCTGGCCGTTGGAGGAGCTCCAGCGGACCGCGGGGAGCGCGCCCGTCTTCGGGGCTTGTTGCTGGCCGTTGGAGGAGCTCCAGCGGACCGGGGGGAGCGCGCCCGTCTTCGGGGCTTGTTGCTGGCCGTTGGAGGAGCTCCAGCGGACCGCGGGGAGCGCGCCCGTCTTCGGGGCTTGTTGCTGGCCGTTGGAGGAGCTCCAGCGGACCGGGGGGAGCGCGTCCGTCTTCGGGGCTTGTTGCTGGCCGTTGGAGGAGCTCCAGCGGACCGCGGGGAGCGCGCCCGTCTTCGGGGCTTGTTGCTGGCCGTTGGCGGAGCTCCAGCGGACCGCGGGGAGCGCGCCCGTCTTCGGGGCTTGTTGCTGGCCGTTGGAGGAGCTCCAGCGGACCGCGGGGAGCGCGCCCGTCTTCGGGGCTTGTTGCTGGCCGTTGGAGGAGCTCCAGCGGACCGGGGGGAGCGCGCCCGTCTTCGGGGCTTGTTGCTGGCCGTTGGAGGAGCTCCAGCGGACCGGGGGGAGCGCGCCCGTCTTCGGGGCTTGTTGCTGGCCGTTGGCGGAGCTCCAGCGGACCGGGGGGAGCGCGCCCGTCTTCGGGGCTTGTTGCTGGCCGTTGGAGGAGCTCCAGCGGACCGCGGGGAGCGCGCCCGTCTTCGGGGCTTGTTGCTGGCCGTTGGCGGAGCTCCAGCGGACCGGGGGGAGCGCGTCCGTCTTCGGGGCTTGTTGCTGGCCGTTGGAGGAGCTCCAGCGGACCGCGGGGAGCGCGCCCGTCTTCGGGGCTTGTTGCTGGCCGTTGGAGGAGCTCCAGCGGACCGGGGGGAGCGCGCCCGTCTTCGGGGCTTGTTGCTGGCCGTTGGAGGAGCTCCAGCGGACCGGGGGGAGCGCGCCCGTCTTCGGGGCTTGTTGCTGGCCGTTGGCGGAGCTCCAGCGGACCGGGGGGAGCGCGCCCGTCTTCGGGGCTTGTTGCTGGCCGTTGGAGGAGCTCCAGCGGACCGCGGGGAGCGCGCCCGTCTTCGGGGCTTGTTGCTGGCCGTTGGAGGAGCTCCAGCGGACCGCGGGGAGCGCGCCCGTCTTCGGGGCTTGTTGCTGGCCGTTGGAGGAGCTCCAGCGGACCGGGGGGGAGCCGGGCGTTCGAGTTGCCCAGGCAGGGGGTTATCCTCCACTAGCAAACCTCCATGAGCAGCGGAGCCCGTCAGCTGCGCCAAAAAGAACCACACGAGGGCGGCCTGGGGTTGAAATCCCCCGCCACATAGGAACGAATGCCGGGCGTTCGAGTTGCCCAGGCAGGGGGTTATCCTCCACTAGCAAACCTCCATGAGCAGCGGAGCCCGTCAGCTGCGCCAAAAAGAACCACACGAGGGCGACCTGGGGTTGAAATCCCCCGCCACATAGGAACGAATGCCGGGCGTTCGAGTTGCCCAGGCAGGGGGTTATCCTCCACTAGCAAACCTCCACGAGCAGCGGAGCCCGTCAGCTGCGCCAAAAAGAACCACACGAGGGCGACCTGGGGTTGAAATCCCCCGCCACATAGGAACGAATGCCGGGCAACCAGGGGTCGAAATCCCCCATTGAAATGAATGGCGGGCAACCAGGGGTCGAAGTCCCCCATTGAAATGAATGGCGGGCAACCAGGGGTCGAAGTCCCCCATTGAAATGAATGGCGGGTTACCAGGGGTCGAAATCCCCCATTGAAATGAATGGCGGGCGACCAGGGGTCGAAATCCCCCATTGAAATGAATGGCGGGCAACCAGGGGTCGAAGTCCCCCATTGAAATGAATGGCGGGCAACCAGGGGTCGAAGTCCCCCATTGAAATGAATGGCGGGCTACCAGGGGTCGAAATCCCCCATTGAAATGAATGGCGGGCGACCAGGGGTCGAAATCCCCCATTGAAATGAATGGCGGGCAACCAGGGGTCGAAGTCCCCCATTGAAATGAATGGCGGGCAACCAGGGGTCGAAGTCCCCCATTGAAATGAATGGCGGGCTACCAGGGGTCCAAGTCCCCCATTGAAATGAATGGCGGGCTACCAGGGGTCGAAGTCCCCCATTGAAATGAATGGCGGGCTACCAGGGGTCGAAATCCCCCATTGAAATGAATGGCGGGCGACCAGGGGTCGAAATCCCCCATTGAAATGAATGGCGGGCGACCAGGGGTCGAAATCCCCCATTGAAATGAATGGCGGGCAACCAGGGGTCGAAGTCCCCCATTGAAATGAATGGCGGGCTACCAGGGGTCGAAATCCCCCATTGAAATGAATGGCGGGCGACCAGGGGTCGAAATCCCCCATTGAAATGAATGGCGGGCTACCAGGGGTCCAAGTCCCCCATTGAAATGAATGGCGGGCTACCAGGGGTCGAAGTCCCCCATTGAAATGAATGGCGGGCTACCAGGGGTCGAAATCCCCCATTGAAATGAATGGCGGGCGACCAGGGGTCGAAATCCCCCATTGAAATGAATGGCGGGCAACCAGGGGTCGAAAGTCCCCATTGAAATGAATGGCGGGCGACCAGGGGTCGAAATTCCCCATTGAAATGAATGGCGGGCAACCAGGGGTCGAAATTCCCCATTGAAATGAATGGGCCCATTCATTTTCAATGGCCGGGCTACCAGGGGCGCAGTACCACCTGTCGTCATTAGGGGCGCTGTAGATAGGGGACCGAGTCCCCCCATTCGAGAGGTTTGCACCCAAACCTCAAAATGGTTGGTGTACAATTATAGGAGAGACCTTTTTAAGACGTGGGAGCTCCAGGGCAAATCAAGGGAGGCTCGACCAACCCATATCCGCTTTAGATGCACTTTAGGTCGGACTCCCTTGCCAGATGGTCCCCTCCTCAGCCTGGTTCTCGAATTTTTTCTAAGTCAGCCCAACTTGGAAATATTTTCAGAGTGCCACTTTCAAGGGAGTTTCGCCCAACCCCTATCCGCCTAAGAGGCACTTCAGGTCGGCCTGACTGGCCACATTTTCCCCCTCCTCATCCTGGTTCTCGAATTTTTTCTAAGTCAGCCAAACTTGGAAATTTTTTCAGAGTGCCACTTTCAAGGGAGTTTCGCCCAACCCCTATCCGCCTAAGAGGCACTTCGGGTCGGCCTGACTGGCCACATTTTCCCCCTCCTCATCCTGGTTCTCGAATTTTTTCTAAGTCAGCCAAACTTGGAAATTTTTTCAGAGTGCCACTTTCAAGGGAGTTTCGCCCAACCCCTATCCGCCTAAGAGGCACTTCGGGTCGGCCTGACTGGCCACATTTCCCCCCTCCTCATCCTGGTTCTCGAATTTTTTCTAAGTCAGCCAAACTTGGAAATTTTTTCAGAGTGCCACTTTCAAGGGAGTTTCGCCCAACCCCTATCCGCCTAAGAGGCACTTCGGGTCGGCCTGACTGGCCACATTTTCCCCCTCCTCATCCTGGTTCTCGAATTTTTTCTAAGTCAGCCAAACTTGGAAATTTTTTCAGAGTGCCACTTTCAAGGGAGTTTCGCCCAACCCCTATCCGCCTAAGAGGCACTTCGGGTCGGCCTGACTGGCCACATTTTCCCCCTCCTC
>NW_028233622.1:0-27046 GCF_054856555.1 Leptonotus elevatus | reverse complement strand
TTTTGCTCATTTTGAAGATTTTGACATTTTCACCTGAAGTGTACAATCAGGCTGAAAATGCATTTAAAGCCATAAAAAGTTCATTTTTGCTCTCACACCTTAAATAAATGTTGTAGACTCAAACTTTTTGCTGTCATTAGTGTATTTTAGCAAAATGAAGATGATTCAAGCATTAATTTCATTGTGCTTTTGCTCATTTTGAAGATTTTGACATTTTCACCTGAAGTGTACAATCGGGCTGAAAATGCATTTAAAGCCATAAAAAGTTCATTTTGGCTCTCACACCTTAACTAAATGTTGTAGACTCAAACTTTTTGCTGTCATTAGTGTATGTTAGCAAAATGAAGATGATTCAAGCATTAATTTCATTGTGCTTTTGCTCATTTTGAAGATTTTGACATTTTCACCTGAAGTGTACAATCAGGCTGAAAATGCATTTAAAGCCATAAAAAGTTCATTTTGGCTCTCACACCTTAACTAAATGTTGTAGACTCAAACTTTTTGCTGTCATTAGTGTATTTTAGCAAAATGAAGATGATTCAAGCATTAATTTCATTGTGCTTTTGCTCATTTTGAAGATTTTGACATTTTCACCTGAAGTGTACAATTAGGGGCTGAAAACGCGTTTAAAGCAATAAAAAGTTCATTTTGGCTCTCACACCTTAACTAAATGTTGTAGACTCAAACTTTTTGCTGTCATTAGTATATTTTAGCAAAATGAAGATGATTCAAGCATTCATTTTATTGTGCTTTTGCTCATTTTGAAGATTTTGACATTTTCACCTGAAGTGTACAATCGGGCTGAAAATGCATTTAAAGCAATAAAAAGTTCATTTTGGCTCTCACACCTTAACTAAATGTTGTAGATTCAAACTTTTTGCTGTCATTAGTGTATTTTAGCAAAATGAAGATGATTCAAGCATTAATTTCATTGTGCTTTTGCTCATTTTGAAGATTTTGACATTTTCACCTGAAGTGTACAATCAGGCTGAAAATGCATTTAAAGCCATAAAAAGTTCATTTTGGCTCTCACACCTTAACTAAATGTTGTAGACTCAAACTTTTTGCTGTCATTAGTGTATTTTAGCAAAATGAAGATGATTCAAGCATTAATTTCATTGTGCTTTTGCTCATTTTGAAGATTTTGACATTTTCACCTGAAGTGTACAATCGGGCTGAAAATGCATTTAAAGCCATAAAAAGTTCATTTTGGCTCTCACACCTTAACTAAATGTTGTAGACTCAAACTTTTTGCTGTCATTAGTGTATTTTAGCAAAATGAAGATGATTCCAGCATTAATTTCATTGTGCTTTTGCTCATTTTGAAGATTTTGACATTTTCACCTGAAGTGTACAATCGGGCTGAAAATGCATTTAAAGCAATAAAAAGTTCATTTTGGCTCTCACACCTTAACTAAATGTTGTAGATTCAAACTTTTTGCTGTCATTAGTGTATTTTAGCAAAATGAAGATGATTCAAGCATTAATTTCATTGTGCTTTTGCTCATTTTGAAGATTTTGACATTTTCACCTGAAGTGTACAATTAGGGGCTGAAAACGCGTTTAAAGCAATAAAAAGTTCATTTTGGCTCTCACACCTTAACTAAATGTTGTAGACTCAAACTTTTTGCTGTCATTAGTATATTTTAGCAAAATGAAGATGATTCAAGCATTCATTTTATTGTGCTTTTGCTCATTTTGAAGATTTTGACATTTTCACCTGAAGTGTACAATCGGGCTGAAAATGCATTTAAAGCAATAAAAAGTTCATTTTGGCTCTCACACCTTAACTAAATGTTGTAGATTCAAACTTTTTGCTGTCATTAGTGTATTTTAGCAAAATGAAGATGATTCAAGCATTAATTTCATTGTGCTTTTGCTCATTTTGAAGATTTTGACATTTTCACCTGAAGTGTACAATCAGGCTGAAAATGCATTTAAAGCCATAAAAAGTTCATTTTGGCTCTCACACCTTAACTAAATGTTGTAGACTCAAACTTTTTGCTGTCATTAGTGTATTTTAGCAAAATGAAGATGATTCAAGCATTAATTTCATTGTGCTTTTGCTCATTTTGAAGATTTTGACATTTTCACCTGAAGTGTACAATCGGGCTGAAAATGCATTTAAAGCCATAAAAAGTTCATTTTGGCTCTCACACCTTAACTAAATGTTGTAGACTCAAACTTTTTGCTGTCATTAGTGTATGTTAGCAAAATGAAGATGATTCAAGCATTAATTTCATTGTGCTTTTGCTCATTTTGAAGATTTTGACATTTTCACCTGAAGTGTACAATCAGGCTGAAAATGCATTTAAAGCCATAAAAAGTTCATTTTGGCTCTCACACCTTAACTAAATGTTGTAGACTCAAACTTTTTGCTGTCATTAGTGTATTTTAGCAAAATGAAGATGATTCAAGCATTAATTTCATTGTGCTTTTGCTCATTTTGAAGATTTTGACATTTTCACCTGAAGTGTACAATCGGGCTGAAAATGCATTTAAAGCCATAAAAAGTTCATTTTGGCTCTCACACCTTAACTAAATGTTGTAGACTCAAACTTTTTGCTGTCATTAGTATATTTTAGCAAAATGAAGATGATTCAAGCATTCATTTTATTGTGCTTTTGCTCATTTTGAAGATTTTGACATTTTCACCTGAAGTGTACAATCGGGCTGAAAATGCATTTAAAGCCATAAAAAGTTCATTTTGGCTCTCACACCTTAACTAAATGTTGTAGACTCAAACTTTTTGCTGTCATTAGTGTATGTTAGCAAAATGAAGATGATTCAAGCATTAATTTCATTGTGCTTTTGCTCATTTTGAAGATTTTGACATTTTCACCTGAAGTGTACAATCAGGCTGAAAATGCATTTAAAGCCATAAAAAGTTCATTTTGGCTCTCACACCTTAACTAAATGTTGTAGACTCAAACTTTTTGCTGTCATTAGTGTATTTTAGCAAAATGAAGATGATTCAAGCATTAATTTCATTGTGCTTTTGCTCATTTTGAAGATTTTGACATTTTCACCTGAAGTGTACAATCAGGCTGAAAATGCATTTAAAGCCATAAAAAGTTCATTTTGGCTCTCACACCTTAACTAAATGTTGTAGACTCAAACTTTTTGCTGTCATTAGTATATTTTAGCAAAATGAAGATGATTCAAGCATTAATTTTATTGTGCTTTTGCTCATTTTGAAGATTTTGACATTTTCACCTGAAGTGTACAATCAGGCTGAAAATGCATTTAAAGCCATAAAAAGTTCATTTTGGCTCTCACACCTTAACTAAATGTTGTAGACTCAAACTTTTTGCTGTCATTAGTGTATGTTAGCAAAATGAAGATGATTCAAGCATTAATTTCATTGTGCTTTTGCTCATTTTGAAAATTTTGACATTTTCACCTGAAGTGTACAATTAGGGGCTGAAAACGCGTTTAAAGCAATAAAAAGTTCATTTTGGCTCTCACACCTTAACTAAATGTTGTAGACTCAAACTTTTTGCTGTCATTAGTATATTTTAGCAAAATGAAGATGATTCAAGCATTCATTTTATTGTGCTTTTGCTCATTTTGAAGATTTTGACATTTTCACCTGAAGTGTACAATCGGGCTGAAAATGCATTTAAAGCCATAAAAAGTTCATTTTGGCTCTCACACCTTAACTAAATGTTGTAGACTCAAACTTTTTGCTGTCATTAGTGTATTTTAGCAAAATGAAGATGATTCAAGCATTAATTTCATTGTGCTTTTGCTCATTTTGAAGATTTTGACATTTTCACCTGAAGTGTACAATCAGGCTGAAAATGCATTTAAAGCCATAAAAAGTTCATTTTGGCTCTCACACCTTAACTAAATGTTGTAGACTCAAACTTTTTGCTGTCTTTAGTGTATTTTAGCAAAATGAAGATGATTCAAGCATTAATTTCATTGTGCTTTTGCTCATTTTGAAGATTTTGACATTTTCACCTGAAGTGTACAATCGGGCTGAAAATGCATTTAAAGCCATAAAAAGTTCATTTTGGCTCTCACACCTTAACTAAATGTTGTAGACTCAAACTTTTTGCTGTCATTAGTGTATTTTAGCAAAATGAAGATGATTCAAGCATTAATTTCATTGTGCTTTTGCTCATTTTGAAGATTTTGACATTTTCACCTGAAGTGTACAATCGGGCTGAAAATGCATTTAAAGCAATAAAAAGTTCATTTTGGCTCTCACACCTTAACTAAATGTTGTAGATTCAAACTTTTTGCTGTCATTAGTGTATTTTAGCAAAATGAAGATGATTCAAGCATTAATTTCATTGTGGTTTTTGCTCATTTTGAAGATTTTGACATTTTCACCTGAAGTGTACAATTAGGGGCTGAAAACGCGTTTAAAGCAATAAAAAGTTCATTTTGGCTCTCACACCTTAACTAAATGTTGTAGACTCAAACTTTTTGCTGTCATTAGTATATTTTAGCAAAATGAAGATGATTCAAGCATTAATTTTATTGTGCTTTTGCTCATTTTGAAGATTTTGACATTTTCACCTGAAGTGTACAATCGGGCTGAAAATGCATTTAAAGCCATAAAAAGTTCATTTTGGCTCTCACACCTTAACTAAATGTTGTAGACTCAAACTTTTTGCTGTCATTAGTGTATGTTAGCAAAATGAAGATGATTCAAGCATTAATTTCATTGTGCTTTTGCTCATTTTGAAGATTTTGACATTTTCACCTGAAGTGTACAATCAGGCTGAAAATGCATTTAAAGCCATAAAAAGTTCATTTTGGCTCTCACACCTTAACTAAATGTTGTAGACTCAAACTTTTTGCTGTCATTAGTGTATTTTAGCAAAATGAAGATGATTCAAGCATTAATTTCATTGTGCTTTTGCTCATTTTGAAGATTTTGACATTTTCACCTGAAGTGTACAATCAGGCTGAAAATGCATTTAAAGCCATAAAAAGTTCATTTTGGCTCTCACACCTTAACTAAATGTTGTAGACTCAAACTTTTTGCTGTCATTAGTATATTTTAGCAAAATGAAGATGATTCAAGCATTAATTTTATTGTGCTTTTGCTCATTTTGAAGATTTTGACATTTTCACCTGAAGTGTACAATCGGGCTGAAAAAGCATTTAAAGCCATAAAAAGTTCATTTTGGCTCTCACACCTTAACTAAATGTTGTAGACTCAAACTTTTTGCTGTCATTAGTGTATGTTAGCAAAATGAAGATGATTCAAGCATTAATTTCATTGTGCTTTTGCTCATTTTGAAGATTTTGACATTTTCACCTGAAGTGTACAATCAGGCTGAAAATGCATTTAAAGCCATAAAAAGTTCATTTTGGCTCTCACACCTTAACTAAATGTTGTAGACTCAAACTTTTTGCTGTCATTAGTGTATGTTAGCAAAATGAAGATGATTCAAGCATTAATTTCATTGTGCTTTTGCTCATTTTGAAAATTTTGACATTTTCACCTGAAGTGTACAATTAGGGGCTGAAAACGCGTTTAAAGCAATAAAAAGTTCATTTTGGCTCTCACACCTTAACTAAATGTTGTAGACTCAAACTTTTTGCTGTCATTAGTATATTTTAGCAAACTGAAGATGATTCAAGCATTAATTTTATTGTGCTTTTGCTCATTTTGAAGATTTTGACATTTTCACCTGAAGTGTACAATCAGGCTGAAAATGCATTTAAAGCCATAAAAAGTTCATTTTTGCTCTCACACCTTAAATAAATGTTGTAGACTCAAACTTTTTGCTGTCATTAGTGTATTTTAGCAAAATGAAGATGATTCAAGCATTAATTTCATTGTGCTTTTGCTCATTTTGAAGATTTTGACATTTTCACCTGAAGTGTACAATCGGGCTGAAAATGCATTTAAAGCCATAAAAAGTTCATTTTGGCTCTCACACCTTAACTAAATGTTGTAGACTCAAACTTTTTGCTGTCATTAGTGTATGTTAGCAAAATGAAGATGATTCAAGCATTAATTTCATTGTGCTTTTGCTCATTTTGAAGATTTTGACATTTTCACCTGAAGTGTACAATCAGGCTGAAAATGCATTTAAAGCCATAAAAAGTTCATTTTGGCTCTCACACCTTAACTAAATGTTGTAGACTCAAACTTTTTGCTGTCATTAGTGTATTTTAGCAAAATGAAGATGATTCAAGCATTAATTTCATTGTGCTTTTGCTCATTTTGAAGATTTTGACATTTTCACCTGAAGTGTACAATTAGGGGCTGAAAACGCGTTTAAAGCAATAAAAAGTTCATTTTGGCTCTCACACCTTAACTAAATGTTGTAGACTCAAACTTTTTGCTGTCATTAGTATATTTTAGCAAAATGAAGATGATTCAAGCATTCATTTTATTGTGCTTTTGCTCATTTTGAAGATTTTGACATTTTCACCTGAAGTGTACAATCGGGCTGAAAATGCATTTAAAGCAATAAAAAGTTCATTTTGGCTCTCACACCTTAACTAAATGTTGTAGATTCAAACTTTTTGCTGTCATTAGTGTATTTTAGCAAAATGAAGATGATTCAAGCATTAATTTCATTGTGCTTTTGCTCATTTTGAAGATTTTGACATTTTCACCTGAAGTGTACAATCAGGCTGAAAATGCATTTAAAGCCATAAAAAGTTCATTTTGGCTCTCACACCTTAACTAAATGTTGTAGACTCAAACTTTTTGCTGTCATTAGTGTATTTTAGCAAAATGAAGATGATTCAAGCATTAATTTCATTGTGCTTTTGCTCATTTTGAAGATTTTGACATTTTCACCTGAAGTGTACAATCGGGCTGAAAATGCATTTAAAGCCATAAAAAGTTCATTTTGGCTCTCACACCTTAACTAAATGTTGTAGACTCAAACTTTTTGCTGTCATTAGTGTATTTTAGCAAAATGAAGATGATTCCAGCATTAATTTCATTGTGCTTTTGCTCATTTTGAAGATTTTGACATTTTCACCTGAAGTGTACAATCGGGCTGAAAATGCATTTAAAGCAATAAAAAGTTCATTTTGGCTCTCACACCTTAACTAAATGTTGTAGATTCAAACTTTTTGCTGTCATTAGTGTATTTTAGCAAAATGAAGATGATTCAAGCATTAATTTCATTGTGCTTTTGCTCATTTTGAAGATTTTGACATTTTCACCTGAAGTGTACAATTAGGGGCTGAAAACGCGTTTAAAGCAATAAAAAGTTCATTTTGGCTCTCACACCTTAACTAAATGTTGTAGACTCAAACTTTTTGCTGTCATTAGTATATTTTAGCAAAATGAAGATGATTCAAGCATTAATTTTATTGTGCTTTTGCTCATTTTGAAGATTTTGACATTTTCACCTGAAGTGTACAATCGGGCTGAAAATGCATTTAAAGCCATAAAAAGTTCATTTTGGCTCTCACACCTTAACTAAATGTTGTAGACTCAAACTTTTTGCTGTCATTAGTGTATGTTAGCAAAATGAAGATGATTCAAGCATTAATTTCATTGTGCTTTTGCTCATTTTGAAGATTTTGACATTTTCACCTGAAGTGTACAATCAGGCTGAAAATGCATTTAAAGCCATAAAAAGTTCATTTTGGCTCTCACACCTTAACTAAATGTTGTAGACTCAAACTTTTTGCTGTCATTAGTATATTTTAGCAAAATGAAGATGATTCAAGCATTAATTTTATTGTGCTTTTGCTCATTTTGAAGATTTTGACATTTTCACCTGAAGTGTACAATCGGGCTGAAAATGCATTTAAAGCCATAAAAAGTTCATTTTGGCTCTCACACCTTAACTAAATGTTGTAGACTCAAACTTTTTGCTGTCATTAGTGTATGTTAGCAAAATGCAGATGATTCAAGCATTAATTTCATTGTGCTTTTGCTCATTTTGAAGATTTTGACATTTTCACCTGAAGTGTACAATCGGGCTGAAAATGCATTTAAAGCAATAAAAAGTTCATTTTGGCTCTCACACCTTAACTAAATGTTGTAGATTCAAACTTTTTGCTGTCATTAGTGTATTTTAGCAAAATGAAGATGATTCAAGCATTAATTTCATTGTGCTTTTGCTCATTTTGAAGATTTTGACATTTTCACCTGAAGTGTACAATTAGGGGCTGAAAACGCGTTTAAAGCAATAAAAAGTTCATTTTGGCTCTCACACCTTAACTAAATGTTGTAGACTCAAACTTTTTGCTGTCATTAGTATATTTTAGCAAAATGAAGATGATTCAAGCATTAATTTTATTGTGCTTTTGCTCATTTTGAAGATTTTGACATTTTCACCTGAAGTGTACAATCGGGCTGAAAATGCATTTAAAGCCATAAAAAGTTCATTTTGGCTCTCACACCTTAACTAAATGTTGTAGACTCAAACTTTTTGCTGTCATTAGTGTATGTTAGCAAAATGAAGATGATTCAAGCATTAATTTCATTGTGCTTTTGCTCATTTTGAAGATTTTGACATTTTCACCTGAAGTGTACAATCAGGCTGAAAATGCATTTAAAGCCATAAAAAGTTCATTTTGGCTCTCACACCTTAACTAAATGTTGTAGACTCAAACTTTTTGCTGTCATTAGTGTATTTTAGCAAAATGAAGATGATTCAAGCATTAATTTCATTGTGCTTTTGCTCATTTTGAAGATTTTGACATTTTCACCTGAAGTGTACAATCGGGCTGAAAATGCATTTAAAGCCATAAAAAGTTCATTTTGGCTCTCACACCTTAACTAAATGTTGTAGACTCAAACTTTTTGCTGTCATTAGTATATTTTAGCAAAATGAAGATGATTCAAGCATTCATTTTATTGTGCTTTTGCTCATTTTGAAGATTTTGACATTTTCACCTGAAGTGTACAATCGGGCTGAAAATGCATTTAAAGCCATAAAAAGTTCATTTTGGCTCTCACACCTTAACTAAATGTTGTAGACTCAAACTTTTTGCTGTCATTAGTGTATGTTAGCAAAATGAAGATGATTCAAGCATTAATTTCATTGTGCTTTTGCTCATTTTGAAGATTTTGACATTTTCACCTGAAGTGTACAATCAGGCTGAAAATGCATTTAAAGCCATAAAAAGTTCATTTTGGCTCTCACACCTTAACTAAATGTTGTAGACTCAAACTTTTTGCTGTCATTAGTGTATTTTAGCAAAATGAAGATGATTCAAGCATTAATTTCATTGTGCTTTTGCTCATTTTGAAGATTTTGACATTTTCACCTGAAGTGTACAATCAGGCTGAAAATGCATTTAAAGCCATAAAAAGTTCATTTTGGCTCTCACACCTTAACTAAATGTTGTAGACTCAAACTTTTTGCT
This sequence comes from Leptonotus elevatus, assembly GCF_054856555.1. Taxonomy (NCBI): domain Eukaryota; kingdom Metazoa; phylum Chordata; class Actinopteri; order Syngnathiformes; family Syngnathidae; genus Leptonotus; species Leptonotus elevatus. Next base: position 17,734 of record NW_028233622.1, on the reverse strand, counting down.
GTCATTAGTATATTTTAGCAAAATGAAGATGATTCAAGCATTAATTTTATTGTGCTTTTGCTCATTTTGAAGATTTTGACATTTTCACCTGAAGTGTACAATCAGGCTGAAAATGCATTTAAAGCCATAAAAAGTTCATTTTGGCTCTCACACCTTAACTAAATGTTGTAGACTCAAACTTTTTGCTGTCATTAGTGTATGTTAGCAAAATGAAGATGATTCAAGCATTAATTTCATTGTGCTTTTGCTCATTTTGAAAATTTTGACATTTTCACCTGAAGTGTACAATTAGGGGCTGAAAACGCGTTTAAAGCAATAAAAAGTTCATTTTGGCTCTCACACCTTAACTAAATGTTGTAGACTCAAACTTTTTGCTGTCATTAGTATATTTTAGCAAAATGAAGATGATTCAAGCATTCATTTTATTGTGCTTTTGCTCATTTTGAAGATTTTGACATTTTCACCTGAAGTGTACAATCGGGCTGAAAATGCATTTAAAGCCATAAAAAGTTCATTTTGGCTCTCACACCTTAACTAAATGTTGTAGACTCAAACTTTTTGCTGTCATTAGTGTATTTTAGCAAAGTGAAGATGATTCAAGCATTAATTTCATTGTGCTTTTGCTCATTTTGAAGATTTTGACATTTTCACCTGAAGTGTACAATCAGGCTGAAAATGCATTTAAAGCCATAAAAAGTTCATTTTGGCTCTCACACCTTAACTAAATGTTGTAGACTCAAACTTTTTGCTGTCTTTAGTGTATTTTAGCAAAATGAAGATGATTCAAGCATTAATTTCATTGTGCTTTTGCTCATTTTGAAGATTTTGACATTTTCACCTGAAGTGTACAATCGGGCTGAAAATGCATTTAAAGCCATAAAAAGTTCATTTTGGCTCTCACACCTTAACTAAATGTTGTAGACTCAAACTTTTTGCTGTCATTAGTGTATTTTAGCAAAATGAAGATGATTCAAGCATTAATTTCATTGTGCTTTTGCTCATTTTGAAGATTTTGACATTTTCACCTGAAGTGTACAATCGGGCTGAAAATGCATTTAAAGCAATAAAAAGTTCATTTTGGCTCTCACACCTTAACTAAATGTTGTAGATTCAAACTTTTTGCTGTCATTAGTGTATTTTAGCAAAATGAAGATGATTCAAGCATTAATTTCATTGTGCTTTTGCTCATTTTGAAGATTTTGACATTTTCACCTGAAGTGTACAATTAGGGGCTGAAAACGCGTTTAAAGCAATAAAAAGTTCATTTTGGCTCTCACACCTTAACTAAATGTTGTAGACTCAAACTTTTTGCTGTCATTAGTGTATGTTAGCAAAATGAAGATGATTCAAGCATTAATTTCATTGTGCTTTTGCTCATTTTGAAAATTTTGACATTTTCACCTGAAGTGTACAATTAGGGGCTGAAAACGCGTTTAAAGCAATAAAAAGTTCATTTTGGCTCTCACACCTTAACTAAATGTTGTAGACTCAAACTTTTTGCTGTCATTAGTATATTTTAGCAAAATGAAGATGATTCAAGCATTAATTTTATTTTGCTTTTGCTCATTTTGAAGATTTTGACATTTTCACCTGAAGTGTACAATCAGGCTGAAAATGCATTTAAAGCCATAAAAAGTTCATTTTTGCTCTCACACCTTAAATAAATGTTGTAGACTCAAACTTTTTGCTGTCATTAGTGTATTTTAGCAAAATGAAGATGATTCAAGCATTAATTTCATTGTGCTTTTGCTCATTTTGAAGATTTTGACATTTTCACCTGAAGTGTACAATCGGGCTGAAAATGCATTTAAAGCCATAAAAAGTTCATTTTGGCTCTCACACCTTAACTAAATGTTGTAGACTCAAACTTTTTGCTGTCATTAGTGTATGTTAGCAAAATGAAGATGATTCAAGCATTAATTTCATTGTGCTTTTGCTCATTTTGAAGATTTTGACATTTTCACCTGAAGTGTACAATCAGGCTGAAAATGCATTTAAAGCCATAAAAAGTTCATTTTGGCTCTCACACCTTAACTAAATGTTGTAGACTCAAACTTTTTGCTGTCATTAGTGTATTTTAGCAAAATGAAGATGATTCAAGCATTAATTTCATTGTGCTTTTGCTCATTTTGAAGATTTTGACATTTTCACCTGAAGTGTACAATTAGGGGCTGAAAACGCGTTTAAAGCAATAAAAAGTTCATTTTGGCTCTCACACCTTAACTAAATGTTGTAGACTCAAACTTTTTGCTGTCATTAGTATATTTTAGCAAAATGAAGATGATTCAAGCATTAATTTCATTGTGCTTTTGCTCATTTTGAAGATTTTGACATTTTCACCTGAAGTGTACAATCAGGCTGAAAATGCATTTAAAGCCATAAAAAGTTCATTTTGGCTCTCACACCTTAACTAAATGTTGTAGACTCAAACTTTTTGCTGTCATTAGTGTATTTTAGCAAAATGAAGATGATTCAAGCATTAATTTCATTGTGCTTTTGCTCATTTTGAAGATTTTGACATTTTCACCTGAAGTGTACAATCGGGCTGAAAATGCATTTAAAGCCATAAAAAGTTCATTTTGGCTCTCACACCTTAACTAAATGTTGTAGACTCAAACTTTTTGCTGTCATTAGTGTATTTTAGCAAAATGAAGATGATTCCAGCATTAATTTCATTGTGCTTTTGCTCATTTTGAAGATTTTGACATTTTCACCTGAAGTGTACAATCGGGCTGAAAATGCATTTAAAGCAATAAAAAGTTCATTTTGGCTCTCACACCTTAACTAAATGTTGTAGATTCAAACTTTTTGCTGTCATTAGTGTATTTTAGCAAAATGAAGATGATTCAAGCATTAATTTCATTGTGCTTTTGCTCATTTTGAAGATTTTGACATTTTCACCTGAAGTGTACAATTAGGGGCTGAAAACGCGTTTAAAGCAATAAAAAGTTCATTTTGGCTCTCACACCTTAACTAAATGTTGTAGACTCAAACTTTTTGCTGTCATTAGTATATTTTAGCAAAATGAAGATGATTCAAGCATTAATTTTATTGTGCTTTTGCTCATTTTGAAGATTTTGACATTTTCACCTGAAGTGTACAATCGGGCTGAAAATGCATTTAAAGCCATAAAAAGTTCATTTTGGCTCTCACACCTTAACTAAATGTTGTAGACTCAAACTTTTTGCTGTCATTAGTGTATGTTAGCAAAATGCAGATGATTCAAGCATTAATTTCATTGTGCTTTTGCTCATTTTGAAGATTTTGACATTTTCACCTGAAGTGTACAATCGGGCTGAAAATGCATTTAAAGCAATAAAAAGTTCATTTTGGCTCTCACACCTTAACTAAATGTTGTAGATTCAAACTTTTTGCTGTCATTAGTGTATTTTAGCAAAATGAAGATGATTCAAGCATTAATTTCATTGTGCTTTTGCTCATTTTGAAGATTTTGACATTTTCACCTGAAGTGTACAATTAGGGGCTGAAAACGCGTTTAAAGCAATAAAAAGTTCATTTTGGCTCTCACACCTTAACTAAATGTTGTAGACTCAAACTTTTTGCTGTCATTAGTATATTTTAGCAAAATGAAGATGATTCAAGCATTAATTTTATTGTGCTTTTGCTCATTTTGAAGATTTTGACATTTTCACCTGAAGTGTACAATCGGGCTGAAAATGCATTTAAAGCCATAAAAAGTTCATTTTGGCTCTCACACCTTAACTAAATGTTGTAGACTCAAACTTTTTGCTGTCATTAGTGTATGTTAGCAAAATGAAGATGATTCAAGCATTAATTTCATTGTGCTTTTGCTCATTTTGAAGATTTTGACATTTTCACCTGAAGTGTACAATCAGGCTGAAAATGCATTTAAAGCCATAAAAAGTTCATTTTGGCTCTCACACCTTAACTAAATGTTGTAGACTCAAACTTTTTGCTGTCATTAGTGTATTTTAGCAAAATGAAGATGATTCAAGCATTAATTTCATTGTGCTTTTGCTCATTTTGAAGATTTTGACATTTTCACCTGAAGTGTACAATCGGGCTGAAAATGCATTTAAAGCCATAAAAAGTTCATTTTGGCTCTCACACCTTAACTAAATGTTGTAGACTCAAACTTTTTGCTGTCATTAGTATATTTTAGCAAAATGAAGATGATTCAAGCATTCATTTTATTGTGCTTTTGCTCATTTTGAAGATTTTGACATTTTCACCTGAAGTGTACAATCGGGCTGAAAATGCATTTAAAGCCATAAAAAGTTCATTTTGGCTCTCACACCTTAACTAAATGTTGTAGACTCAAACTTTTTGCTGTCATTAGTGTATGTTAGCAAAATGAAGATGATTCAAGCATTAATTTCATTGTGCTTTTGCTCATTTTGAAGATTTTGACATTTTCACCTGAAGTGTACAATCAGGCTGAAAATGCATTTAAAGCCATAAAAAGTTCATTTTGGCTCTCACACCTTAACTAAATGTTGTAGACTCAAACTTTTTGCTGTCATTAGTGTATTTTAGCAAAATGAAGATGATTCAAGCATTAATTTCATTGTGCTTTTGCTCATTTTGAAGATTTTGACATTTTCACCTGAAGTGTACAATCAGGCTGAAAATGCATTTAAAGCCATAAAAAGTTCATTTTGGCTCTCACACCTTAACTAAATGGTGTAGACTCAAACTTTTTGCTGTCATTAGTATATTTTAGCAAAATGAAGATGATTCAAGCATTAATTTTATTGTGCTTTTGCTCATTTTGAAGATTTTGACATTTTCACCTGAAGTGTACAATCAGGCTGAAAATGCATTTAAAGCCATAAAAAGTTCATTTTGGCTCTCACACCTTAACTAAATGTTGTAGACTCAAACTTTTTGCTGTCATTAGTGTATGTTAGCAAAATGCAGATGATTCAAGCATTAATTTCATTGTGCTTTTGCTCATTTTGAAGATTTTGACATTTTCACCTGAAGTGTACAATCAGGCTGAAAATGCATTTAAAGCCATAAAAAGTTCATTTTGGCTCTCACACCTTAACTAAATGTTGTAGACTCAAACTTTTTGCTGTCATTAGTATATTTTAGCAAAATGAAGATGATTCAAGCATTAATTTTATTGTGCTTTTGCTCATTTTGAAGATTTTGACATTTTCACCTGAAGTGTACAATCAGGCTGAAAATGCATTTAAAGCCATAAAAAGTTCATTTTGGCTCTCACACCTTAACTAAATGTTGTAGACTCAAACTTTTTGCTGTCATTAGTGTATGTTAGCAAAATGAAGATGATTCAAGCATTAATTTCATTGTGCTTTTGCTCATTTTGAAAATTTTGACATTTTCACCTGAAGTGTACAATTAGGGGCTGAAAACGCGTTTAAAGCAATAAAAAGTTCATTTTGGCTCTCACACCTTAACTAAATGTTGTAGACTCAAACTTTTTGCTGTCATTAGTATATTTTAGCAAAATGAAGATGATTCAAGCATTCATTTTATTGTGCTTTTGCTCATTTTGAAGATTTTGACATTTTCACCTGAAGTGTACAATCGGGCTGAAAATGCATTTAAAGCCATAAAAAGTTCATTTTGGCTCTCACACCTTAACTAAATGTTGTAGACTCAAACTTTTTGCTGTCATTAGTGTATTTTAGCAAAGTGAAGATGATTCAAGCATTAATTTCATTGTGCTTTTGCTCATTTTGAAGATTTTGACATTTTCACCTGAAGTGTACAATCAGGCTGAAAATGCATTTAAAGCCATAAAAAGTTCATTTTGGCTCTCACACCTTAACTAAATGTTGTAGACTCAAACTTTTTGCTGTCTTTAGTGTATTTTAGCAAAATGAAGATGATTCAAGCATTAATTTCATTGTGCTTTTGCTCATTTTGAAGATTTTGACATTTTCACCTGAAGTGTACAATCGGGCTGAAAATGCATTTAAAGCCATAAAAAGTTCATTTTGGCTCTCACACCTTAACTAAATGTTGTAGACTCAAACTTTTTGCTGTCATTAGTGTATTTTAGCAAAATGAAGATGATTCAAGCATTAATTTCATTGTGCTTTTGCTCATTTTGAAGATTTTGACATTTTCACCTGAAGTGTACAATCGGGCTGAAAATGCATTTAAAGCAATAAAAAGTTCATTTTGGCTCTCACACCTTAACTAAATGTTGTAGATTCAAACTTTTTGCTGTCATTAGTGTATTTTAGCAAAATGAAGATGATTCAAGCATTAATTTCATTGTGCTTTTGCTCATTTTGAAGATTTTGACATTTTCACCTGAAGTGTACAATTAGGGGCTGAAAACGCGTTTAAAGCAATAAAAAGTTCATTTTGGCTCTCACACCTTAACTAAATGTTGTAGACTCAAACTTTTTGCTGTCATTAGTGTATGTTAGCAAAATGAAGATGATTCAAGCATTAATTTCATTGTGCTTTTGCTCATTTTGAAAATTTTGACATTTTCACCTGAAGTGTACAATTAGGGGCTGAAAACGCGTTTAAAGCAATAAAAAGTTCATTTTGGCTCTCACACCTTAACTAAATGTTGTAGACTCAAACTTTTTGCTGTCATTAGTATATTTTAGCAAAATGAAGATGATTCAAGCATTAATTTTATTGTGCTTTTGCTCATTTTGAAGATTTTGACATTTTCACCTGAAGTGTACAATCAGGCTGAAAATGCATTTAAAGCCATAAAAAGTTCATTTTTGCTCTCACACCTTAAATAAATGTTGTAGACTCAAACTTTTTGCTGTCATTAGTGTATTTTAGCAAAATGAAGATGATTCAAGCATTAATTTCATTGTGCTTTTGCTCATTTTGAAGATTTTGACATTTTCACCTGAAGTGTACAATCGGGCTGAAAATGCATTTAAAGCCATAAAAAGTTCATTTTGGCTCTCACACCTTAACTAAATGTTGTAGACTCAAACTTTTTGCTGTCATTAGTGTATGTTAGCAAAATGAAGATGATTCAAGCATTAATTTCATTGTGCTTTTGCTCATTTTGAAGATTTTGACATTTTCACCTGAAGTGTACAATCAGGCTGAAAATGCATTTAAAGCCATAAAAAGTTCATTTTGGCTCTCACACCTTAACTAAATGTTGTAGACTCAAACTTTTTGCTGTCATTAGTGTATTTTAGCAAAATGAAGATGATTCAAGCATTAATTTCATTGTGCTTTTGCTCATTTTGAAGATTTTGACATTTTCACCTGAAGTGTACAATTAGGGGCTGAAAACGCGTTTAAAGCAATAAAAAGTTCATTTTGGCTCTCACACCTTAACTAAATGTTGTAGACTCAAACTTTTTGCTGTCATTAGTATATTTTAGCAAAATGAAGATGATTCAAGCATTCATTTTATTGTGCTTTTGCTCATTTTGAAGATTTTGACATTTTCACCTGAAGTGTACAATCGGGCTGAAAATGCATTTAAAGCAATAAAAAGTTCATTTTGGCTCTCACACCTTAACTAAATGTTGTAGATTCAAACTTTTTGCTGTCATTAGTGTATTTTAGCAAAATGAAGATGATTCAAGCATTAATTTCATTGTGCTTTTGCTCATTTTGAAGATTTTGACATTTTCACCTGAAGTGTACAATCAGGCTGAAAATGCATTTAAAGCCATAAAAAGTTCATTTTGGCTCTCACACCTTAACTAAATGTTGTAGACTCAAACTTTTTGCTGTCATTAGTGTATTTTAGCAAAATGAAGATGATTCAAGCATTAATTTCATTGTGCTTTTGCTCATTTTGAAGATTTTGACATTTTCACCTGAAGTGTACAATCGGGCTGAAAATGCATTTAAAGCCATAAAAAGTTCATTTTGGCTCTCACACCTTAACTAAATGTTGTAGACTCAAACTTTTTGCTGTCATTAGTGTATTTTAGCAAAATGAAGATGATTCCAGCATTAATTTCATTGTGCTTTTGCTCATTTTGAAGATTTTGACATTTTCACCTGAAGTGTACAATCGGGCTGAAAATGCATTTAAAGCAATAAAAAGTTCATTTTGGCTCTCACACCTTAACTAAATGTTGTAGATTCAAACTTTTTGCTGTCATTAGTGTATTTTAGCAAAATGAAGATGATTCAAGCATTAATTTCATTGTGCTTTTGCTCATTTTGAAGATTTTGACATTTTCACCTGAAGTGTACAATTAGGGGCTGAAAACGCGTTTAAAGCAATAAAAAGTTCATTTTGGCTCTCACACCTTAACTAAATGTTGTAGACTCAAACTTTTTGCTGTCATTAGTATATTTTAGCAAAATGAAGATGATTCAAGCATTCATTTTATTGTGCTTTTGCTCATTTTGAAGATTTTGACATTTTCACCTGAAGTGTACAATCGGGCTGAAAATGCATTTAAAGCAATAAAAAGTTCATTTTGGCTCTCACACCTTAACTAAATGTTGTAGATTCAAACTTTTTGCTGTCATTAGTGTATTTTAGCAAAATGAAGATGATTCAAGCATTAATTTCATTGTGCTTTTGCTCATTTTGAAGATTTTGACATTTTCACCTGAAGTGTACAATCAGGCTGAAAATGCATTTAAAGCCATAAAAAGTTCATTTTGGCTCTCACACCTTAACTAAATGTTGTAGACTCAAACTTTTTGCTGTCATTAGTGTATTTTAGCAAAATGAAGATGATTCAAGCATTAATTTCATTGTGCTTTTGCTCATTTTGAAGATTTTGACATTTTCACCTGAAGTGTACAATCGGGCTGAAAATGCATTTAAAGCCATAAAAAGTTCATTTTGGCTCTCACACCTTAACTAAATGTTGTAGACTCAAACTTTTTGCTGTCATTAGTGTATGTTAGCAAAATGAAGATGATTCAAGCATTAATTTCATTGTGCTTTTGCTCATTTTGAAGATTTTGACATTTTCACCTGAAGTGTACAATCAGGCTGAAAATGCATTTAAAGCCATAAAAAGTTCATTTTGGCTCTCACACCTTAACTAAATGTTGTAGACTCAAACTTTTTGCTGTCATTAGTGTATTTTAGCAAAATGAAGATGATTCAAGCATTAATTTCATTGTGCTTTTGCTCATTTTGAAGATTTTGACATTTTCACCTGAAGTGTACAATCGGGCTGAAAATGCATTTAAAGCCATAAAAAGTTCATTTTGGCTCTCACACCTTAACTAAATGTTGTAGACTCAAACTTTTTGCTGTCATTAGTATATTTTAGCAAAATGAAGATGATTCAAGCATTCATTTTATTGTGCTTTTGCTCATTTTGAAGATTTTGACATTTTCACCTGAAGTGTACAATCGGGCTGAAAATGCATTTAAAGCCATAAAAAGTTCATTTTGGCTCTCACACCTTAACTAAATGTTGTAGACTCAAACTTTTTGCTGTCATTAGTGTATGTTAGCAAAATGAAGATGATTCAAGCATTAATTTCATTGTGCTTTTGCTCATTTTGAAGATTTTGACATTTTCACCTGAAGTGTACAATCAGGCTGAAAATGCATTTAAAGCCATAAAAAGTTCATTTTGGCTCTCACACCTTAACTAAATGTTGTAGACTCAAACTTTTTGCTGTCATTAGTGTATTTTAGCAAAATGAAGATGATTCAAGCATTAATTTCATTGTGCTTTTGCTCATTTTGAAGATTTTGACATTTTCACCTGAAGTGTACAATCAGGCTGAAAATGCATTTAAAGCCATAAAAAGTTCATTTTGGCTCTCACACCTTAACTAAATGTTGTAGACTCAAACTTTTTGCTGTCATTAGTATATTTTAGCAAAATGAAGATGATTCAAGCATTAATTTTATTGTGCTTTTGCTCATTTTGAAGATTTTGACATTTTCACCTGAAGTGTACAATCAGGCTGAAAATGCATTTAAAGCCATAAAAAGTTCATTTTGGCTCTCACACCTTAACTAAATGTTGTAGACTCAAACTTTTTGCTGTCATTAGTGTATGTTAGCAAAATGAAGATGATTCAAGCATTAATTTCATTGTGCTTTTGCTCATTTTGAAAATTTTGACATTTTCACCTGAAGTGTACAATTAGGGGCTGAAAACGCGTTTAAAGCAATAAAAAGTTCATTTTGGCTCTCACACCTTAACTAAATGTTGTAGACTCAAACTTTTTGCTGTCATTAGTATATTTTAGCAAAATGAAGATGATTCAAGCATTCATTTTATTGTGCTTTTGCTCATTTTGAAGATTTTGACATTTTCACCTGAAGTGTACAATCGGGCTGAAAATGCATTTAAAGCCATAAAAAGTTCATTTTGGCTCTCACACCTTAACTAAATGTTGTAGACTCAAACTTTTTGCTGTCATTAGTGTATTTTAGCAAAATGAAGATGATTCAAGCATTAATTTCATTGTGCTTTTGCTCATTTTGAAGATTTTGACATTTTCACCTGAAGTGTACAATCAGGCTGAAAATGCATTTAAAGCCATAAAAAGTTCATTTTGGCTCTCACACCTTAACTAAATGTTGTAGACTCAAACTTTTTGCTGTCTTTAGTGTATTTTAGCAAAATGAAGATGATTCAAGCATTAATTTCATTGTGCTTTTGCTCATTTTGAAGATTTTGACATTTTCACCTGAAGTGTACAATCGGGCTGAAAATGCATTTAAAGCCATAAAAAGTTCATTTTGGCTCTCACACCTTAACTAAATGTTGTAGACTCAAACTTTTTGCTGTCATTAGTGTATTTTAGCAAAATGAAGATGATTCAAGCATTAATTTCATTGTGCTTTTGCTCATTTTGAAGATTTTGACATTTTCACCTGAAGTGTACAATCGGGCTGAAAATGCATTTAAAGCAATAAAAAGTTCATTTTGGCTCTCACACCTTAACTAAATGTTGTAGATTCAAACTTTTTGCTGTCATTAGTGTATTTTAGCAAAATGAAGATGATTCAAGCATTAATTTCATTGTGGTTTTTGCTCATTTTGAAGATTTTGACATTTTCACCTGAAGTGTACAATTAGGGGCTGAAAACGCGTTTAAAGCAATAAAAAGTTCATTTTGGCTCTCACACCTTAACTAAATGTTGTAGACTCAAACTTTTTGCTGTCATTAGTATATTTTAGCAAAATGAAGATGATTCAAGCATTAATTTTATTGTGCTTTTGCTCATTTTGAAGATTTTGACATTTTCACCTGAAGTGTACAATCGGGCTGAAAATGCATTTAAAGCCATAAAAAGTTCATTTTGGCTCTCACACCTTAACTAAATGTTGTAGACTCAAACTTTTTGCTGTCATTAGTGTATGTTAGCAAAATGAAGATGATTCAAGCATTAATTTCATTGTGCTTTTGCTCATTTTGAAGATTTTGACATTTTCACCTGAAGTGTACAATCAGGCTGAAAATGCATTTAAAGCCATAAAAAGTTCATTTTGGCTCTCACACCTTAACTAAATGTTGTAGACTCAAACTTTTTGCTGTCATTAGTGTATTTTAGCAAAATGAAGATGATTCAAGCATTAATTTCATTGTGCTTTTGCTCATTTTGAAGATTTTGACATTTTCACCTGAAGTGTACAATCAGGCTGAAAATGCATTTAAAGCCATAAAAAGTTCATTTTGGCTCTCACACCTTAACTAAATGTTGTAGACTCAAACTTTTTGCTGTCATTAGTATATTTTAGCAAAATGAAGATGATTCAAGCATTAATTTTATTGTGCTTTTGCTCATTTTGAAGATTTTGACATTTTCACCTGAAGTGTACAATCGGGCTGAAAAAGCATTTAAAGCCATAAAAAGTTCATTTTGGCTCTCACACCTTAACTAAATGTTGTAGACTCAAACTTTTTGCTGTCATTAGTGTATGTTAGCAAAATGAAGATGATTCAAGCATTAATTTCATTGTGCTTTTGCTCATTTTGAAGATTTTGACATTTTCACCTGAAGTGTACAATCAGGCTGAAAATGCATTTAAAGCCATAAAAAGTTCATTTTGGCTCTCACACCTTAACTAAATGTTGTAGACTCAAACTTTTTGCTGTCATTAGTGTATGTTAGCAAAATGAAGATGATTCAAGCATTAATTTCATTGTGCTTTTGCTCATTTTGAAAATTTTGACATTTTCACCTGAAGTGTACAATTAGGGGCTGAAAACGCGTTTAAAGCAATAAAAAGTTCATTTTGGCTCTCACACCTTAACTAAATGTTGTAGACTCAAACTTTTTGCTGTCATTAGTATATTTTAGCAAACTGAAGATGATTCAAGCATTAATTTTATTGTGCTTTTGCTCATTTTGAAGATTTTGACATTTTCACCTGAAGTGTACAATCAGGCTGAAAATGCATTTAAAGCCATAAAAAGTTCATTTTTGCTCTCACACCTTAAATAAATGTTGTAGACTCAAACTTTTTGCTGTCATTAGTGTATTTTAGCAAAATGAAGATGATTCAAGCATTAATTTCATTGTGCTTTTGCTCATTTTGAAGATTTTGACATTTTCACCTGAAGTGTACAATCGGGCTGAAAATGCATTTAAAGCCATAAAAAGTTCATTTTGGCTCTCACACCTTAACTAAATGTTGTAGACTCAAACTTTTTGCTGTCATTAGTGTATGTTAGCAAAATGAAGATGATTCAAGCATTAATTTCATTGTGCTTTTGCTCATTTTGAAGATTTTGACATTTTCACCTGAAGTGTACAATCAGGCTGAAAATGCATTTAAAGCCATAAAAAGTTCATTTTGGCTCTCACACCTTAACTAAATGTTGTAGACTCAAACTTTTTGCTGTCATTAGTGTATTTTAGCAAAATGAAGATGATTCAAGCATTAATTTCATTGTGCTTTTGCTCATTTTGAAGATTTTGACATTTTCACCTGAAGTGTACAATTAGGGGCTGAAAACGCGTTTAAAGCAATAAAAAGTTCATTTTGGCTCTCACACCTTAACTAAATGTTGTAGACTCAAACTTTTTGCTGTCATTAGTATATTTTAGCAAAATGAAGATGATTCAAGCATTCATTTTATTGTGCTTTTGCTCATTTTGAAGATTTTGACATTTTCACCTGAAGTGTACAATCGGGCTGAAAATGCATTTAAAGCAATAAAAAGTTCATTTTGGCTCTCACACCTTAACTAAATGTTGTAGATTCAAACTTTTTGCTGTCATTAGTGTATTTTAGCAAAATGAAGATGATTCAAGCATTAATTTCATTGTGCTTTTGCTCATTTTGAAGATTTTGACATTTTCACCTGAAGTGTACAATCAGGCTGAAAATGCATTTAAAGCCATAAAAAGTTCATTTTGGCTCTCACACCTTAACTAAATGTTGTAGACTCAAACTTTTTGCTGTCATTAGTGTATTTTAGCAAAATGAAGATGATTCAAGCATTAATTTCATTGTGCTTTTGCTCATTTTGAAGATTTTGACATTTTCACCTGAAGTGTACAATCGGGCTGAAAATGCATTTAAAGCCATAAAAAGTTCATTTTGGCTCTCACACCTTAACTAAATGTTGTAGACTCAAACTTTTTGCTGTCATTAGTGTATTTTAGCAAAATGAAGATGATTCCAGCATTAATTTCATTGTGCTTTTGCTCATTTTGAAGATTTTGACATTTTCACCTGAAGTGTACAATCGGGCTGAAAATGCATTTAAAGCAATAAAAAGTTCATTTTGGCTCTCACACCTTAACTAAATGTTGTAGATTCAAACTTTTTGCTGTCATTAGTGTATTTTAGCAAAATGAAGATGATTCAAGCATTAATTTCATTGTGCTTTTGCTCATTTTGAAGATTTTGACATTTTCACCTGAAGTGTACAATTAGGGGCTGAAAACGCGTTTAAAGCAATAAAAAGTTCATTTTGGCTCTCACACCTTAACTAAATGTTGTAGACTCAAACTTTTTGCTGTCATTAGTATATTTTAGCAAAATGAAGATGATTCAAGCATTAATTTTATTGTGCTTTTGCTCATTTTGAAGATTTTGACATTTTCACCTGAAGTGTACAATCGGGCTGAAAATGCATTTAAAGCCATAAAAAGTTCATTTTGGCTCTCACACCTTAACTAAATGTTGTAGACTCAAACTTTTTGCTGTCATTAGTGTATGTTAGCAAAATGAAGATGATTCAAGCATTAATTTCATTGTGCTTTTGCTCATTTTGAAGATTTTGACATTTTCACCTGAAGTGTACAATCAGGCTGAAAATGCATTTAAAGCCATAAAAAGTTCATTTTGGCTCTCACACCTTAACTAAATGTTGTAGACTCAAACTTTTTGCTGTCATTAGTATATTTTAGCAAAATGAAGATGATTCAAGCATTAATTTTATTGTGCTTTTGCTCATTTTGAAGATTTTGACATTTTCACCTGAAGTGTACAATCGGGCTGAAAATGCATTTAAAGCCATAAAAAGTTCATTTTGGCTCTCACACCTTAACTAAATGTTGTAGACTCAAACTTTTTGCTGTCATTAGTGTATGTTAGCAAAATGCAGATGATTCAAGCATTAATTTCATTGTGCTTTTGCTCATTTTGAAGATTTTGACATTTTCACCTGAAGTGTACAATCGGGCTGAAAATGCATTTAAAGCAATAAAAAGTTCATTTTGGCTCTCACACCTTAACTAAATGTTGTAGATTCAAACTTTTTGCTGTCATTAGTGTATTTTAGCAAAATGAAGATGATTCAAGCATTAATTTCATTGTGCTTTTGCTCATTTTGAAGATTTTGACATTTTCACCTGAAGTGTACAATTAGGGGCTGAAAACGCGTTTAAAGCAATAAAAAGTTCATTTTGGCTCTCACACCTTAACTAAATGTTGTAGACTCAAACTTTTTGCTGTCATTAGTATATTTTAGCAAAATGAAGATGATTCAAGCATTAATTTTATTGTGCTTTTGCTCATTTTGAAGATTTTGACATTTTCACCTGAAGTGTACAATCGGGCTGAAAATGCATTTAAAGCCATAAAAAGTTCATTTTGGCTCTCACACCTTAACTAAATGTTGTAGACTCAAACTTTTTGCTGTCATTAGTGTATGTTAGCAAAATGAAGATGATTCAAGCATTAATTTCATTGTGCTTTTGCTCATTTTGAAGATTTTGACATTTTCACCTGAAGTGTACAATCAGGCTGAAAATGCATTTAAAGCCATAAAAAGTTCATTTTGGCTCTCACACCTTAACTAAATGTTGTAGACTCAAACTTTTTGCTGTCATTAGTGTATTTTAGCAAAATGAAGATGATTCAAGCATTAATTTCATTGTGCTTTTGCTCATTTTGAAGATTTTGACATTTTCACCTGAAGTGTACAATCGGGCTGAAAATGCATTTAAAGCCATAAAAAGTTCATTTTGGCTCTCACACCTTAACTAAATGTTGTAGACTCAAACTTTTTGCTGTCATTAGTATATTTTAGCAAAATGAAGATGATTCAAGCATTCATTTTATTGTGCTTTTGCTCATTTTGAAGATTTTGACATTTTCACCTGAAGTGTACAATCGGGCTGAAAATGCATTTAAAGCCATAAAAAGTTCATTTTGGCTCTCACACCTTAACTAAATGTTGTAGACTCAAACTTTTTGCTGTCATTAGTGTATGTTAGCAAAATGAAGATGATTCAAGCATTAATTTCATTGTGCTTTTGCTCATTTTGAAGATTTTGACATTTTCACCTGAAGTGTACAATCAGGCTGAAAATGCATTTAAAGCCATAAAAAGTTCATTTTGGCTCTCACACCTTAACTAAATGTTGTAGACTCAAACTTTTTGCTGTCATTAGTGTATTTTAGCAAAATGAAGATGATTCAAGCATTAATTTCATTGTGCTTTTGCTCATTTTGAAGATTTTGACATTTTCACCTGAAGTGTACAATCAGGCTGAAAATGCATTTAAAGCCATAAAAAGTTCATTTTGGCTCTCACACCTTAACTAAATGTTGTAGACTCAAACTTTTTGCTGTCATTAGTATATTTTAGCAAAATGAAGATGATTCAAGCATTAATTTTATTGTGCTTTTGCTCATTTTGAAGATTTTGACATTTTCACCTGAAGTGTACAATCAGGCTGAAAATGCATTTAAAGCCATAAAAAGTTCATTTTGGCTCTCACACCTTAACTAAATGTTGTAGACTCAAACTTTTTGCTGTCATTAGTGTATGTTAGCAAAATGAAGATGATTCAAGCATTAATTTCATTGTGCTTTTGCTCATTTTGAAAATTTTGACATTTTCACCTGAAGTGTACAATTAGGGGCTGAAAACGCGTTTAAAGCAATAAAAAGTTCATTTTGGCTCTCACACCTTAACTAAATGTTGTAGACTCAAACTTTTTGCTGTCATTAGTATATTTTAGCAAAATGAAGATGATTCAAGCATTCATTTTATTGTGCTTTTGCTCATTTTGAAGATTTTGACATTTTCACCTGAAGTGTACAATCGGGCTGAAAATGCATTTAAAGCCATAAAAAGTTCATTTTGGCTCTCACACCTTAACTAAATGTTGTAGACTCAAACTTTTTGCTGTCATTAGTGTATTTTAGCAAAGTGAAGATGATTCAAGCATTAATTTCATTGTGCTTTTGCTCATTTTGAAGATTTTGACATTTTCACCTGAAGTGTACAATCAGGCTGAAAATGCATTTAAAGCCATAAAAAGTTCATTTTGGCTCTCACACCTTAACTAAATGTTGTAGACTCAAACTTTTTGCTGTCTTTAGTGTATTTTAGCAAAATGAAGATGATTCAAGCATTAATTTCATTGTGCTTTTGCTCATTTTGAAGATTTTGACATTTTCACCTGAAGTGTACAATCGGGCTGAAAATGCATTTAAAGCCATAAAAAGTTCATTTTGGCTCTCACACCTTAACTAAATGTTGTAGACTCAAACTTTTTGCTGTCATTAGTGTATTTTAGCAAAATGAAGATGATTCAAGCATTAATTTCATTGTGCTTTTGCTCATTTTGAAGATTTTGACATTTTCACCTGAAGTGTACAATCGGGCTGAAAATGCATTTAAAGCAATAAAAAGTTCATTTTGGCTCTCACACCTTAACTAAATGTTGTAGATTCAAACTTTTTGCTGTCATTAGTGTATTTTAGCAAAATGAAGATGATTCAAGCATTAATTTCATTGTGCTTTTGCTCATTTTGAAGATTTTGACATTTTCACCTGAAGTGTACAATTAGGGGCTGAAAACGCGTTTAAAGCAATAAAAAGTTCATTTTGGCTCTCACACCTTAACTAAATGTTGTAGACTCAAACTTTTTGCTGTCATTAGTGTATGTTAGCAAAATGAAGATGATTCAAGCATTAATTTCATTGTGCTTTTGCTCATTTTGAAAATTTTGACATTTTCACCTGAAGTGTACAATTAGGGGCTGAAAACGCGTTTAAAGCAATAAAAAGTTCATTTTGGCTCTCACACCTTAACTAAATGTTGTAGACTCAAACTTTTTGCTGTCATTAGTATATTTTAGCAAAATGAAGATGATTCAAGCATTAATTTTATTTTGCTTTTGCTCATTTTGAAGATTTTGACATTTTCACCTGAAGTGTACAATCAGGCTGAAAATGCATTTAAAGCCATAAAAAGTTCATTTTTGCTCTCACACCTTAAATAAATGTTGTAGACTCAAACTTTTTGCTGTCATTAGTGTATTTTAGCAAAATGAAGATGATTCAAGCATTAATTTCATTGTGCTTTTGCTCATTTTGAAGATTTTGACATTTTCACCTGAAGTGTACAATCGGGCTGAAAATG
>NW_028233621.1:15000-17500 GCF_054856555.1 Leptonotus elevatus | reverse complement strand
GCTGGCCGTTGGAGGAGCTCCAGCGGACCGCGGGGAGCGCGCCCGTCTTCGGGGCTTGTTGCTGGCCGTTGGAGGAGCTCCAGCGGACCGGGGGGAGCGCGCCCGTCTTCGGGGCTTGTTGCTGGCCGTTGGAGGAGCTCCAGCGGACCGGGGGGAGCGCGCCCGTCTTCGGGGCTTGTTGCTGGCCGTTGGCGGAGCTCCAGCGGACCGGGGGGAGCGCGCCCGTCTTCGGGGCTTGTTGCTGGCCGTTGGAGGAGCTCCAGCGGACCGCGGGGAGCGCGCCCGTCTTCGGGGCTTGTTGCTGGCCGTTGGCGGAGCTCCAGCGGACCGGGGGGAGCGCGTCCGTCTTCGGGGCTTGTTGCTGGCCGTTGGAGGAGCTCCAGCGGACCGCGGGGAGCGCGCCCGTCTTCGGGGCTTGTTGCTGGCCGTTGGAGGAGCTCCAGCGGACCGGGGGGAGCGCGCCCGTCTTCGGGGCTTGTTGCTGGCCGTTGGAGGAGCTCCAGCGGACCGGGGGGAGCGCGCCCGTCTTCGGGGCTTGTTGCTGGCCGTTGGCGGAGCTCCAGCGGACCGGGGGGAGCGCGCCCGTCTTCGGGGCTTGTTGCTGGCCGTTGGAGGAGCTCCAGCGGACCGCGGGGAGCGCGCCCGTCTTCGGGGCTTGTTGCTGGCCGTTGGAGGAGCTCCAGCGGACCGCGGGGAGCGCGCCCGTCTTCGGGGCTTGTTGCTGGCCGTTGGAGGAGCTCCAGCGGACCGGGGGGGAGCCGGGCGTTCGAGTTGCCCAGGCAGGGGGTTATCCTCCACTAGCAAACCTCCATGAGCAGCGGAGCCCGTCAGCTGCGCCAAAAAGAACCACACGAGGGCGGCCTGGGGTTGAAATCCCCCGCCACATAGGAACGAATGCCGGGCGTTCGAGTTGCCCAGGCAGGGGGTTATCCTCCACTAGCAAACCTCCATGAGCAGCGGAGCCCGTCAGCTGCGCCAAAAAGAACCACACGAGGGCGACCTGGGGTTGAAATCCCCCGCCACATAGGAACGAATGCCGGGCGTTCGAGTTGCCCAGGCAGGGGGTTATCCTCCACTAGCAAACCTCCACGAGCAGCGGAGCCCGTCAGCTGCGCCAAAAAGAACCACACGAGGGCGACCTGGGGTTGAAATCCCCCGCCACATAGGAACGAATGCCGGGCAACCAGGGGTCGAAATCCCCCATTGAAATGAATGGCGGGCAACCAGGGGTCGAAGTCCCCCATTGAAATGAATGGCGGGCAACCAGGGGTCGAAGTCCCCCATTGAAATGAATGGCGGGTTACCAGGGGTCGAAATCCCCCATTGAAATGAATGGCGGGCGACCAGGGGTCGAAATCCCCCATTGAAATGAATGGCGGGCAACCAGGGGTCGAAGTCCCCCATTGAAATGAATGGCGGGCAACCAGGGGTCGAAGTCCCCCATTGAAATGAATGGCGGGCTACCAGGGGTCGAAATCCCCCATTGAAATGAATGGCGGGCGACCAGGGGTCGAAATCCCCCATTGAAATGAATGGCGGGCAACCAGGGGTCGAAGTCCCCCATTGAAATGAATGGCGGGCAACCAGGGGTCGAAGTCCCCCATTGAAATGAATGGCGGGCTACCAGGGGTCCAAGTCCCCCATTGAAATGAATGGCGGGCTACCAGGGGTCGAAGTCCCCCATTGAAATGAATGGCGGGCTACCAGGGGTCGAAATCCCCCATTGAAATGAATGGCGGGCGACCAGGGGTCGAAATCCCCCATTGAAATGAATGGCGGGCGACCAGGGGTCGAAATCCCCCATTGAAATGAATGGCGGGCAACCAGGGGTCGAAGTCCCCCATTGAAATGAATGGCGGGCTACCAGGGGTCGAAATCCCCCATTGAAATGAATGGCGGGCGACCAGGGGTCGAAATCCCCCATTGAAATAATTGGCGGGCTACCAGGGGTCCAAGTCCCCCATTGAAATGAATGGCGGGCTACCAGGGGTCGAAGTCCCCCATTGAAATGAATGGCGGGCTACCAGGGGTCGAAATCCCCCATTGAAATGAATGGCGGGCGACCAGGGGTCGAAATCCCCCATTGAAATGAATGGCGGGCAACCAGGGGTCGAAAGTCCCCATTGAAATGAATGGCGGGCGACCAGGGGTCGAAATTCCCCATTGAAATGAATGGCGGGCAACCAGGGGTCGAAATTCCCCATTGAAATGAATGGGCCCATTCATTTTCAATGGCCGGGCTACCAGGGGCGCAGTACCACCTGTCGTCATTAGGGGCGCTGTAGATAGGGGACCGAGTCCCCCCATTCGAGAGGTTTGCACCCAAACCTCAAAATGGTTGGTGTACAATTATAGGAGAGACCTTTTTAAGACGTGGGAGCTCCAGGGCAAATCAAGGGAGGCTCGACCAACCCATATCCGCTTTAGATGCACTTTAGGTCGGACTCCCTTGCCAGATGGTCCCCTCCTCAGCCTGGTTCTCGAATTTTTTCTAAGTCAG
>NW_028233621.1:0-2500 GCF_054856555.1 Leptonotus elevatus | reverse complement strand
GGCCGTTGGAGGAGCTCCAGCGGACCGCGGGGAGCGCGCCCGTCTTCGGGGCTTGTTGCTGGCCGTTGGCGGAGCTCCAGCGGACCGCGGGGAGCGCGCCCGTCTTCGGGGCTTGTTGCTGGCCGTTGGAGGAGCTCCAGCGGACCGCGGGGAGCGCGCCCGTCTTCGGGGCTTGTTGCTGGCCGTTGGAGGAGCTCCAGCGGACCGGGGGGGAGCGCGCCCGTCTTCGGGGCTTGTTGCTGGCCGTTGGAGGAGCTCCAGCGGACCGGGGGGAGCGCGCCCGTCTTCGGGGCTTGTTGCTGGCCGTTGGCGGAGCTCCAGCGGACCGGGGGGAGCGCGCCCGTCTTCGGGGCTTGTTGCTGGCCGTTGGAGGAGCTCCAGCGGACCGCGGGGAGCGCGCCCGTCTTCGGGGCTTGTTGCTGGCCGTTGGCGGAGCTCCAGCGGACCGGGGGGAGCGCGTCCGTCTTCGGGGCTTGTTGCTGGCCGTTGGAGGAGCTCCAGCGGACCGCGGGGAGCGCGCCCGTCTTCGGGGCTTGTTGCTGGCCGTTGGAGGAGCTCCAGCGGACCGGGGGGAGCGCGCCCGTCTTCGGGGCTTGTTGCTGGCCGTTGGAGGAGCTCCAGCGGACCGGGGGGAGCGCGCCCGTCTTCGGGGCTTGTTGCTGGCCGTTGGCGGAGCTCCAGCGGACCGGGGGGAGCGCGCCCGTCTTCGGGGCTTGTTGCTGGCCGTTGGAGGAGCTCCAGCGGACCGCGGGGAGCGCGCCCGTCTTCGGGGCTTGTTGCTGGCCGTTGGAGGAGCTCCAGCGGACCGCGGGGAGCGCGCCCGTCTTCGGGGCTTGTTGCTGGCCGTTGGAGGAGCTCCAGCGGACCGGGGGGGAGCCGGGCGTTCGAGTTGCCCAGGCAGGGGGTTATCCTCCACTAGCAAACCTCCATGAGCAGCGGAGCCCGTCAGCTGCGCCAAAAAGAACCACACGAGGGCGGCCTGGGGTTGAAATCCCCCGCCACATAGGAACGAATGCCGGGCGTTCGAGTTGCCCAGGCAGGGGGTTATCCTCCACTAGCAAACCTCCATGAGCAGCGGAGCCCGTCAGCTGCGCCAAAAAGAACCACACGAGGGCGACCTGGGGTTGAAATCCCCCGCCACATAGGAACGAATGCCGGGCGTTCGAGTTGCCCAGGCAGGGGGTTATCCTCCACTAGCAAACCTCCACGAGCAGCGGAGCCCGTCAGCTGCGCCAAAAAGAACCACACGAGGGCGACCTGGGGTTGAAATCCCCCGCCACATAGGAACGAATGCCGGGCAACCAGGGGTCGAAATCCCCCATTGAAATGAATGGCGGGCAACCAGGGGTCGAAGTCCCCCATTGAAATGAATGGCGGGCAACCAGGGGTCGAAGTCCCCCATTGAAATGAATGGCGGGTTACCAGGGGTCGAAATCCCCCATTGAAATGAATGGCGGGCGACCAGGGGTCGAAATCCCCCATTGAAATGAATGGCGGGCAACCAGGGGTCGAAGTCCCCCATTGAAATGAATGGCGGGCAACCAGGGGTCGAAGTCCCCCATTGAAATGAATGGCGGGCTACCAGGGGTCGAAATCCCCCATTGAAATGAATGGCGGGCGACCAGGGGTCGAAATCCCCCATTGAAATGAATGGCGGGCAACCAGGGGTCGAAGTCCCCCATTGAAATGAATGGCGGGCAACCAGGGGTCGAAGTCCCCCATTGAAATGAATGGCGGGCTACCAGGGGTCCAAGTCCCCATTGAAATGAATGGCGGGCTACCAGGGGTCGAAGTCCCCCATTGAAATGAATGGCGGGCTACCAGGGGTCGAAATCCCCCATTGAAATGAATGGCGGGCGACCAGGGGTCGAAATCCCCCATTGAAATGAATGGCGGGCGACCAGGGGTCGAAATCCCCCATTGAAATGAATGGCGGGCAACCAGGGGTCGAAGTCCCCCATTGAAATGAATGGCGGGCTACCAGGGGTCGAAATCCCCCATTGAAATGAATGGCGGGCGACCAGGGGTCGAAATCCCCCATTGAAATGAATGGCGGGCTACCAGGGGTCCAAGTCCCCCATTGAAATGAATGGCGGGCTACCAGGGGTCGAAGTCCCCCATTGAAATGAATGGCGGGCTACCAGGGGTCGAAATCCCCCATTGAAATGAATGGCGGGCGACCAGGGGTCGAAATCCCCCATTGAAATGAATGGCGGGCAACCAGGGGTCGAAAGTCCCCATTGAAATGAATGGCGGGCGACCAGGGGTCGAAATTCCCCATTGAAATGAATGGCGGGCAACCAGGGGTCGAAATTCCCCATTGAAATGAATGGGCCCATTCATTTTCAATGGCCGGGCTACCAGGGGCGCAGTACCACCTGTCGTCATTAGGGGCGCTGTAGATAGGGGACCGAGTCCCCCCATTCGAGAGGTTTGCACCCAAACCTCAAAATGGTTGGTGTACAATTATAGGAGAGACCTTTTTAAGACGTGGGAGCTC
>NW_028233620.1:12500-77500 GCF_054856555.1 Leptonotus elevatus | reverse complement strand
ACAGAACCCAAAACATGACAGAACCCCTCCCTCGAGGGACGGCTCCCAGACGTCCCTAACACAAAAAAGTCCAAAAACAGGGCGGGCGGAGGGGGTCACGGAGGCGGGAACCTGGCACACCCAACAAGGCCAGTCCGGGGGGCGTCCCGGACGCCAGACGAGGGGAGCCTGGCAGCGCCGGTCCGGAGGGCGCCCCGGACGCCACACTGGAGCAAAGGGCGACCACAACGTGCGCCGCCAGACAAGGAGAAGACGGCAGTGGGACGTGCGTGCACCTCCTGTCCACACTCAAGGACTTGAAGCCGCCATGGAAGAGGTGAAGAGACTTTGCACGAGAGCGACCGAGGCAAGGAGGCCAGGGGCTGCAGCGGCACAGGCGGGGATGCCCGGGGTGGCAACGGCGAGCCGGCATGGGGACTTGAGGCTGCCATGGCAGACGTGGCACGGGGTCTTGAGGCTGCCGTGGCACGGGGTCTTGAGGCTGCCGTGGCACGGGGTCTTGAGGCTGCCGTGGCACGGGGTCTTGAGGCTGCCGTGGAGGCGGCAGACCTGGCACGGGGACTTGAGGCTGCCGTGGAGGCGGCAGACCTGGCACGGGGACTTGAGGCTGCCGTGGAGGCGGCAGACCTGGCACGGGGACTTGAGGCTGCCGTGGAGGCGGCAGACCTGGCACGGGGACTTGAGGCTGCCGTGGAGGCGGCAGACCTGACACGGGGACTTGAGGCAGCCGTGGAGGCGGCAGACCTGGCACGGGGACTTGAGGCTGCCGTGGAGGCGGCAGACCTGGCACGGGGACTTGAGGCTGCCGTGGAGCCGGCAGACCTGGCTGGGGGACTTGAGGCGGCAGACGTGGCTCGGGGACTCGAGGCGGCCGACCTGGATCGGGGGCTTGGGGCTGCCGTGGAGGCGGCCGACCTGGATCGGGGGCTTGGGGCTGCCGTGGAGGCGGCCGACCTGGATCGGGGGCTTGGGACTGCCGTGGAGCCGGCAGACCTGGATCGGGGGCTTGGGGCTGCCGTGGAGCTGGCAGACCTGGATCGGGGGCTTGAGGCTGCCGTGGAGCCGGCAGACCTGGATCGGGGGCTCGAGGCTGACGTGGAGCCGGCAGACCTGGTTGGGGGGCTCGAGGCTGCCGCGGAGCCGGCAGACCTGGTTGGGGGCTTGAGGCTGCCGCGGAGCCGGCACGGGAACCTGGGGCTGCCGCGGAGCCGGCACGGGAACCTGGGGCTGCCGCGGAGCCGGCACAGGAACCTGGGGCTGCCACGGAGCCGGCACGGGAACCTGGGGCTGCCGCGGAGCCGGCTCGGGGACCTGGGGCTGCGGCGGCAGACGTGGCTCGGGGACCTGGGATTGCGGCAGACGTGGCTCGGGGACTTGGAACTGCGCCAGACGTGGTTCGGGGACTTGGAACTGCAGCAGACGTGGTTCGGGGACTTGGAACTGCGGCAGGCGTGGTTCGGGGACTTGGAACTGCGGCAGACGTGGTTCGGGGACTTGGAACTGCGGCAGACGTGGTTCGAGGACATGTGCTTGGTTTGGCGGTGCTTGGCTTGGCGGTAGCTGGGTGAACATGGCTTGGGGTGGCGTGGCTGAAGCAGACTTGAGAGCAGGAACTGGGGCCACATCAGCCTGCCACCATGGGGAGTGAGGAACAGCAGGGATACTAGAAACCGAGGATGCAGAGACTGAAGGAACGTGACGAGAAGAAACGGGATTGGGTAAGGAATCAGGTGAAGTGGGGACTAAGTCTTGACGTGGCGGTAATGTGGGGCTATGAGGTGCACAAGATGGGGACAGCCTTGGTTTACACGAGGAAGGGCAGGATGACACTTAAACAAGACCAAGGGAGACACACAAGGAAAACAGAACCCAAAACATGACAAGAGAAAGGCGGCGTGGGAGAACATTGCTGCTTGGTGTCGGGTCAATGCGTAAATTTAAATGTAGTCCTTTGCAATCACAATAATATTAAAGGTCAAACCTGTTGAATTGTTAGTTCATTTCATTTTGATGCAATCCTGTGCGGGAGAAGCGCACTTGTCTTAAGATGAAATATAAAAACATTATTTAAACGGTTATAAGAAAAAAACGGCAAGCAACACACAATATATGCTGAGATGTGAGCGCATGACTACGGCACTGGTATTGTTGCAAATGTAAGGACATATTAAGTTATGTAGGTGATGGACTGTGATGTGAAATGGTACCGCTCAAAAAGATAACTGTCCGGAAATGCCAGCATATCTATGCGCGTGATAGGAATCTCGCAACGAATATTTTATTCCCTGCGCAATAATGCGGCACCTTCATCAATAGAGTCATTGTCAAAAGGACATGCCATGTTCATGACAAAAGTGGTCTTTACCTAATAGACTATAGGCGTTTACGCAAAAACTCGCTACAGTGGACTTTATGAATGAGGAAATTAAATGTCAGAATGCGGCTGAAAGGAGGCGGGGACAGAAAAAACCTCAAGGTTCATTGTGAAAAACCTGCAACCGACCAGGTTTGGTTCATGAAACATGTTACTACGGTAACTGACCGAGAGCTTAAATTAGCTCTTTTTATGAAACAGGCCAGAGTTACCACTTTTTCTCTGGTTTCAGTTACCTCCCTTTCTGAAACTGAAAACGCAGCTTCTCCCATATTTCAGGGTTTCTTGACCCAGAGTTCTCACTAAACCTGCTTTGTGAAATATAACCCTGGTGCTCAGACAACAACCTGGCTCTGGACACGACAAAAACAAAGGAGATCATTGTAGACTTCAGCAGGAGCAGAACTGAACCACCTCCTTGCTATATCAACGGCGAGTGTGTGGAAAGAGTCCACACTTTCAGGTTCTTGGGAGTCCTGATCTCTGAGGACCTCACCTGGTCAGATAGCATCTCAGCGGTAATCAAGAAGGTTCAGCAGCGTCTCCACTTTCTGAGAGTCCTTAGGAAATACAATCTGGACACAAAGCTGCGGCTGGCCTTCTACCGCTCATCCATTGAGAGCTTACTGTATCGCCATCTGGTATGGGAGCTGCACTGAGGCAGACAGAGTAAGACAGTAAGGCAGACTGAAGATCATTAGCTGCCCTCTACCCTCCTCAGCTGACATCTACTCCTCCTGGTGCCTCAGCAGAGCTCGGAATATTATCAAGGACACTACACACCTCGGTTTTCAGTTGTTCGAGCTTCTGCCTTCTGGAAGGCGGTACAGATGCACAAAAGCAAGGACCGGTAGACTGAAAAACAGTTTCTTTCTGGGAGCCTCAGAAAGAAACTGAGACCAGAGTAGTCGCCACTACTCTGAACTCCTAATATTCATCAGTCCGTCCAGTTAATCATTTAAGTAACGTATGCTAACTTAACATTTTGTGCAATACTTTTTATGCATTTCATATTACTCATCTTGCTGTATTTTTATACATGTGCTTTTATATATTTATATTTTATTTTATTTTATTTGCACTTGAACAATTTTAACTTTTTATGTAATAATAAATACAAGTGTTTATGGTTTACTTATTATTATTATTATTATTATTTGATGGGCTTTGGACGCAAACGCTGCATCCTGTTATTAATGTGTGCTGCTCATTGAGAAGTTTGATCTGTGGCCATGACTTGTTTTAAATCTTTTTTGTTTTATACAGTAAGTACACATAACAAATATGTGTTTCCATTTGCGATAATAGGAGGCAGAAACCATTCAGTATACTGCATGCATGAGTTGAATGCCTACAACTTTACAAGGATGAGATTTATTTCAACATGAATCATAAATCGAAACGGAAGTAATAAATCCAACTTGGATTACCCAAGTCACTTGCTCTTTAGACGTGAGGTGTAATTTATTCATCAATTACAGAATATTGCCTGTGTAACATCATCTGTGTTATTTCTGGCTCATTTGCAGAAAGGATCTGTCACTAAAAACAATGTGCATCCGTATAAAACGGGGAGAGAAAAAAAAGGCACGCAACATTGTGCAAAGGAGTCACCGTTTGTCTATATGTGCGCTGCGATTGGTTGACAACCTGTACCCCACCTGTCACCTATAATAATAATAATAATGCATCATATTTTTATATAGCACTTTTCTGGACACTCAAAGAAACTTCACAATGGATACATTATTCGTGCGCTCACACATTCACTCTCTGGTGGCGGTAAGCATCTTAAGTAGTCACAGCTGCCATGGGGCAGGCTGACAGAAGTGTGGCTGCCAGTGTGTGCCTACGGCCCCTCCGACCACCACCAAACATTCGCACCTTTCAGATTCCAGTGTGAGTGGCACTAGAGGCAATGCATGTGAAGTGTCTTGCCCAAGGATGCAAGAACACATGACTTGGGGAAAGCGGCGATCGAACAGCCAACCTTCCAATTACTGGACGACCGTCTCTAGCTCCTGAGACACAGTCGCCACAATATATACTGTACTACTATAGTCAGCTGGGACAGGCTTGACCTCTCCTGCAACCCTAATGAGGACAAGCACTATAAAAAAAAAATGCATGCATCTATGGTTTGATTATATAAGTGGTCATAAAGTTGTGAGAAGTTGTGCGCAAGAAGAGAGCAACCCATTTCTTCATGTTCATGTACTTTTATAGTACTAGTAATCTGAATTACAACTACTTCAACGTATAATTTTCTGCTGTGGTTTGGACCAGAATGTCAAATTACAATATGTTAAGATAGTCTATTGCAGTCTATAAATAAAATATTTCTGTACAGCCCTACAGAGTTTAACTTCTAATAATGGGCTGTTAAATCACTTAATGATACAGTGTTCCCTCACTTTTCGCGGGTGATACGTTCCACGCCCACCCGCAATAGGTGAATTTACGCGAAGTGGAGGTTGTTAAAAAAAAAGTTGTCCCCACCCCTTATAATATGCTAACACCAAAAATAGCTCACCAGTGATGGAACACTGACTAGTTAAGAAAAATTCAATTCAAATTTTTATTTCTCTCTTTAAAAAATACAAATGAAATGGGACAGAAAGAAGTAAAACTTCTGATATCTGCCCCTGATCAACAGAAAAGAATGATCAAGACGAAATAAATGACAGTAAGCAGTCATGACGCTGTCAATGTAACAATTCAACAAAATAACACCTTGTGCTATATATATATTCCAGTAATTCTGCTTTTATATTTAAAAAATATATATATAGATAGGCTGAGATGATCTAGTTTTATTATTCAGATTGTTCCACAAACTTGAGTTGAAATACATTGTTCTTTTTGTTTTGTTCTGTATTTAGGTTTAGAGAAAATATCTGTTCTGTACTCACTCACTCACTCAATATTTGTACACACTTTGCCTTTATAATATTCTATATTTTGTTTAAAAATGTAATACATTATGTTGAATGAATCAAAGAGCTGTTTTTATTTACTCAAATATTACATAAAAGAAAAAATAGCAGCATAAATGGATCCAAATAAAAATCTGAGATTAGAGTGAATCCGCAATAAGTGAACAACGAAGCAGTGAGAGAACACTGTATATTAAAGTTATTATTGTTTAACACAATCACTGCAAATGTAGTGGCAAGCGGGGCAGTGAATGGCAGAACGTGAAAAATGGTGGAACCTTTTGCTTATTACTTGTAAAAGATTTGAAATGGGAGTTAAAATAACAAGACTCTTAGGAAAATCAATTAAAAAACAATTAACTTACAGTGTATCCAAGTCGTTGTCTTTATACATCCAGAAGTTTGTGGAAACAATTCCCAGCTCTTCTTTAGTTCCATCCAGACCAACAAAGACCAAGAAGGAACCCATGCCGTGGCGCACCATACTCAACAATGACTGGATCTCTATTCACACAGCAAAGTTAAAAGACCAACCTCAAAATGCATTCCACAGGTTCATGTTTTTTGTTGTTTGATCACCTGTTTTGTCTTTGATGTGATGTGGCAGAAACTTTTCGAAAGTGTTGAAGATTCCAGCATTGGAAATGACAATGGGAGCAAGGATCTCAATCTCTTCTTGTCCTTTCAGCACTGTCACTCCTGTTACAAATAATATATATTAATAAAACTCAGCATCAAAATGGTAAGGTAAGGTAAGGTTTCGCATGACCGATGTTAGCCGATCGTAGCGACTAGGTGCCGGAACGCGTTTCTGTCGGGGGTGAACAGCAAAAGGGCATGGTGGCGGCCAACTGGGAGAACCAGCTGGGCCTGGGATGGCCTCTGGAGCAAAGCCAGTCGCAAGGAGGTGGGCGAGAAGAGTCAGTGAGGAGCTGTTTGGCCGGTACTGAGTCCTCAAGGCGGGCCACATGGCTGAGCAGCTGTAGCCGCCACCTCCTGATAATGGTCAAGACGGGTGTGTGTGCGTAGACATTGGCATTGCTAACAAAGTGGTACCAACGAATACCAAGGATGCTGTACAGATAGCGCCTATGGAACGCGTTGAGACAACGTACGGCAACTGCCGAGAGCGCCCAGGTTTGGCTGGCATAGAGAACAGGAATAATAAAAGCATTGAAGAGACGGAGTTTGGTGTGTAAATGGATAGAGGAGCATAGCCAGATCCTGGAGAGTCTACCGAATGCATTGCAGGCCAGTTGGAGGCGATGGAGAATCTCAGGTTCACAGGAGTTACTCGAGGCAAACTTCGACCCAAGGTACACAAACTCCTCTACATCTTGATTGTTAGCAAGGGTCACCTGTGGCAGCATCCCCAGCGAGTCAGAGATGATGGTCAGCCCAAATGGGGAGACCTCTTCTGAGAATTTCACCAGTGTATCCGAGAGATTATCCAGGAGGGAAACGAGAATTACAATGTCATCGGCGTAATCCAGATCGGTTTGGGTTGAGTAAAGGCGGACACTCGCCTCCGGACAGCAAGCGAGGGACGAGCTGAGCCAGTAGTCCACGTTAACATTGAACAGATTAGGGGTGACCACGCAGCCTTGGTGCACACCTGAATTGGTGCGGATTGGCTCTGAGTTTAGCCCGTCTGCTCGATTCGTACATGTTGAGTCCATCAAAATGGAGAATAAATAAAAGTAAAAATACATATTAATTAATATATTATTATTATATTACATTATATATCGTCCTTTTTCGTCATTTTTCACATTTTTACATTTATGGGATGAAAATGAATGCAGACATCACAAAAACGTTTTAAAAAAAATATTTAAAATGTTCACAGGATAGCAACAATATATTACATTATCTTATATTATATTATATTGTGAATATTAATGTTACAATAGATGCAGTGATATGGTAGTAGTAGTTTATTGTCATAATAAAAAGTTAATTTCTTTTTTCATCATGATTTTCAGGCCTCCTGGCAAGGTCTATTAAGGGGTGCTGGAGAGGAGGATCCATCGGGGAGTTGAATATCTGATTCAGGAGGAGCAGTTTGGTTTTTGTCCCAACCGTGGAACAGTGGATGAGCTTTACACCCTCGACAGGATCCTCGATGGTGCATGGAAGTTTGCTCAACCAGTCTACATGTGTTTTGTGGACTTGGAGAAGGCGTTCGACCATGTCCCTCAGGGAGTCCTGTGGGCGATGCTTCGGGAGTATGGTGTACCAAACCCCCTTCTGATATGGAATGTTCGGTTCCTGTATGACCGGTCTCAGAGTTTAGTCCGCATTGCTGGCATTAAGTCGGTTTGTGTCCAGTGAGAGTTGGACTCAGCCAAGGTTGTGTATATATATATATATATATATATGTATGTGTGTGTGTGTGTGTGTGTGTGTGTGTGTGTGTGTGTGTGTGTGTGTGTGTGTGTGTGTGTGTGTGTGTGTGTGTGTGTGTGTGTGTGTGTGTGTGTGTGTGTGTGTGTGTGGATATATATATATATATAAATATGTGTAGATATGTGTATATATATGTATAAATATATATATACATGTGTGTATATATATGCATAAATATGTGTATGCCCCTTATTTGGAAAGCCTCTACTAAGGGAATTCCAGTCAGGACGCATGGCACAAATGTCCACGTCAAAATTGCCCAATAGAAATGCACTGTACTACACTGGAGCTAAAACACACGATGTTTAAGGGGCAGAATGTTAGCATGAAGAAGCCATTTGGACTGTGTAGCACTACCACCAGTTCTCCGATTTGGAAGAACGCACTGGGTTAGCCGTTAGCAATGAGCTAGGTTTCTCCAGCAAGAGGTGTCCGTGGCACTCTCAAACCCTGTGAGAGGAGTGACCCCAAGCCACTTGATCTTTAGATGTGAGGTGTATTTTATTCAGCAACTCCAGAAAATAGCCGCAATCAAGTACATTGTACCTTCGTCATTGATAAAAGCCAAGGTCACCCCTCTCAAGCCTATCACCATTCCAAGTTTGGAATGAAATGCAGCAACTTTAGCCTGGCGCATAGACAGAATGTTAAATGAGTTACAGATACAGCTTAAAGACTCATGTTGTTGTCAATCAACAAAGAGACAAGATTCCGTACGTTCGTTGCCAATAAGGTTTCTGAGATTCCTTAAGTATCCACAGTCCCTCAGTGGAGACACGTAAACACAAGACTGAACCCTGCGCATCAAGAGGGCAGGCGTTGGGGTCTTCCTCACCAAGTCTGCTGATTGCTGGCCTGATTGATTCTGTACATTTGTTGCCAATAAGGTCTCTGAGATTCTGAAATTATCCACAGTCCCTCAGTGGAGACACGTTAACACAAGACTGAACCCTGCCGATTGTGCATCAAGAGGGCAGACGTTGGGGTCTTCCCCAGTTTGCTGATTGCTGGCCTGATGGGTTTTACCACCTATGCAACCTCACAGACACAGACCATGAGGTAAAAAAAAAAAGCAGCTACAATTATAGCCAATGCTATCCCAGTGGGATGTAATGTAAACGTCATTGATCAGCTGACAGAACATTTCTCTTCATGGATAAAATATTTATTCTCAATGATTCAATTTAAACCTACGTCTATCTGGTTCCAGTCGCTGAACTTAGCCATTACAAAATTCTACTGGAATCAAAAAAAGAAGCAAAGATTAGTCTATCTACTCTTAAGAGGCTTCAAATTTTATGCACTACTATATAACTCCCCCTCCCGTCCTCCTCCGCCTCCCGGTCCCTTCTCCTTCGTCGCCCTTCCACCTCCTCCCCCCTCCCCCTGCTGCCCTGCTACCGCCCCTTCCCCTTCTTGTCGTCTCCTCCTCCCGTCCCATCCCCCTCTCCTATCCGCCTTCCTCCCCTGGGCCTGGGGCTCTGCCCCCGTCGCGGGGTGAAGGGTGGAGGTGCTGCTCCCGCCAGGTTGGAAAAGGCCTCGCTGGTCGGTCTTCTTAACTCACTTCACTAGTTTTGCACAATTAGTTAGTTAGAGCTCTTACATCGGAGGCGTAGAGTCAAGCAGGTTGACCAGGGCTCTCCAAAGGGGGCGGTCCCGGGCCGTATGCTCAACTTCCCCCCCACGTCAGCCCTACAACCTGCTGGTCATCCCGCACAACATCCTTCCAGCGTGTACGGGGCCTGCCTCGCTGTCTTGTCCATCCCGCCGAAGCGGGGTTGAACGACAAGAGTGCATCTGTAAGGTGGTCCTGGGGCATGCGGAGGACATGGCCAAGCTAGCGAAGGCGGCGCTGGACGACGAGGCGGGACACAGGTGGATGTTGGGTCCAAGGGGCAGCGGGGGTTAGATTGTGGTGGGTGGCGGGTGTGGGGGCAGAGAGATAGAGCAATGATGATCACATGTTGAATCGGTAAGATTACTGAATGAACAATACTGGGCATTCTCAAAAAAATAAAAAATAAATTTAAGAGAAGATGGTAGCAGGTTCAATACATGGCAGATCTTTTTTGGAAACGCTGGGTGAAGGAGTGTCTGCCTGAGTTCAAACCACGACAGAAGTAGCCGCGAGTGTCAAGCAACTTGTCAGGAGATATCGTGATTGTAAACGATTCAGCACCAATAAATTCCTGGGTCATGGGCAAGCTCATCAAAACAATGCCAGACGAGCGTGGCTAGAACGACCATCATCAAGATCTGTCTTCTTCTGGAGGCAATGTGAATTGAACTGGAGACAATAGTCTCAATGAACTGTTATCCATAACTGTCAGCCTTGATTAGGGGCTGGGTTATGTATCGGTTACGGACTAAGGGATAAGTAATACATCATGCTAGTTATGACACTATTCTTCCTTTATGCTGATTATGTATGATTAAGAAGCTTTGATCTTGGGCATTGTGGGAGATAAGGCTGAGTTAGGCAGGGCTGAGCTGCAGAGACACATGGTTCTCTTAACGTGTTTTATTGTGTGTTTATTGTCTAGTTTGTTAGCAATTAAATCAATCTTAAATAACCATGAACATACTCAAGTGGCTTACTAACAAGCTGGATAAAATACACTAGGTGCACATATTTCATGACTCAACACTTATGATTATACAATTGGTTAACAGAACAAGGCAAGTCAGGTTTTCTGGAATACAGAGACTTGACTTCAGCATACAGTAGAAGTATGAGTTAAAATGCCAAAGAAGCAAAGAAATAGTGTATACTGAAAAAGATACAAAAAAAACATACACTCCGAAAAAACTCTCATTTCCTCACCATGAGCTTTTCCCTGCTGGTTTATCAGAATTTGTTTCACTGGCGCCCTGACCAGTACAGCGCCCCCAGTCTGCTGAATAACAGGGATGATGTGAAAGGCAAACTCACTCGCGCCTCCTCTTGGATAGTATGCACCACGTTTGTAATGGTGAAGGAGGAGTGCATTGATGAGAAAGCTCGACTGTTTCGGAGGCACACCTTCAAGAAAAGAACATTAAAAACTGTGAATAAATTGTACAATGTGTGTGCTTCATTTATAACCATAATATTGCATTTAAAAGATTGTGAATGTCCAGTACCATAGAAAAGGTAGGCAGATAAAGCCTGAAGGTCTTTGTTTTCTGTGAGACGGGACATTATTTCAGAGTGGTTTGTGGTTGCTAGGCGGAACACTGTAGATATGCGATCTAATAGACCAGTCCACACCAGGAAGTTGACAAGCCAATATGGAATAATCTTCAAAGAGGCAATAAGTGGTGTCCGTTGTGAGGCTAACTGCAAGTGAGCAAAAAGATATTTAATGAACATGTTTAAATTAGTCAATTTCTTGAACACATTTTTAATAAAACTTAAGATCAATTATTTTTTAATCCACCCATCCATCCATCATCTACCGCTTATCCGGGGTCGGGTCGCGGGGGCAGCAACTTTAGCAGGGAAGCCCAGACTTCCCTCTCCCCAGCCACTTCAACCAGCTCCTTTGTTAGGATCCCAAGGCGTTCCCAGGCCAGCCGAGAGACATAGTCTCTCCAGCGTGTCCTGGGTTGTCCCCGGGGCCTCCCGCCTGTGGGACATGCCTACAACGTCTCTCCAGGGAGGCGTCCAGGAGGCATCCGAACCAGATGCCCGAGCCACCATAACTGGTTCCTCTCAAAGCGGAGTAGCGGCTCGACACTGAGTCACTCCCGGATAACCAAGCTTCTCACTCTATCACAAAGGGAGAGCACGGACACTCTGCGGAGGAAACTCATTTTGGCCGCTTGTTCTTTCGGTCACAACCCACAGATTTTTACCATAGGTGAGGGTAGGAACGTAGATCGACCGGTAAACGAGAGCTTTGCCTTTCGACTCAGCTCCTTCTTCACCACAACGGACCGATACAGAGTCCGCATCACTGCAGACGCTGCCCCGATCCGCCTGTCGAACTCCTGCTCCATCCTACCCTCACTCGTGAACAAGACCCGAAGATACTTGAACTCCTCCACTTGGGGCAGGATCTCATCCCCGACCCGGAGAGGGCACTCCACCCTTTTCCGACTGAGGACCATGGTCTCGGATTTGGAGGTGCTGATTTCCATCCCAACCGCTTCACACTCGGCCACTCCAGTGAGAAATGAAGATCACAGTTTGAAGAAGCCAACATCACCACATCATCTGCAAAAAGCAGAGATGCTGTTAAGGCCAAAAAACTGGACCCCCCTCAACGCCTCGGCTGCACCTAGAAATTCTGTCCATAAATGATATGAACAGAATCTGTAACAGTGGGCAGCCTTGGCGGAGTCCAACTCTTACTGGAAACAAAGCCGACTTAGTGGACCAAACTCTGACATCTTTCGTACAGGGACTGAACAGCCCGTATCAGGGGGCTCGGTACCACGTACTTCCGAAGCACCCCCACAGAACTCCCAAAGGGACACGGTCAAACGCCTTCTCCACGTCCACAAAGCACATGTGGACTGGTTGAGCGAACACCCACCCTTGAGGATCCTGCCGAGGGTGTAGAGTTGGACCACTGTTCCACGGCCAGGATGAAAATCACACTGCTCCTCCTGAATTTGAGTTTCGACTTCCCGACGGACCCTCCTCTCCAGCACCTCTGAATAGACCTTACCAGGGAGGCTGAGGAGTGTGATCTATAGTTGGAACACACCCTCCGGCCCCCCTTCTAAAAAAGGGGGACCACTACCACTGCCAATTCAGAGGCACTGTCCCCGATGTCCATGCAATGTTGTAGAGGCGTGTCAATCACGACAGCCCCACAACATCCAGAGTCTTTAGGAACTCTGGGCGGATTTCATCCACCCCCCGGGGCCTTGCCACTGAGGAGCTTTACAACCACCTCAGTGACTTTGACCCCAGAGATAGGGGAGCCCACCTCAGAGTTCCCAGACTCTGCTTCCTCAAAGGAAGGTGGAATTGAGGAGGTTTTCAAAGTATTCTCCCCACCAACTCAAGACGTCCCAAGTCGAGGTCAGCAACACCCCATCTCCACTATACACAGTGTTAATGGTGCACTGCTTTCCTCTCCTGAGACGACGGATGGTGGACCAGAATTTCTTCTTAGACATCCGGAAGTCGTTTTCCATGGCCGAGTTTTTGCCTCAGCCACCGCCGAAGCTTCTTCCCAATCACACCCCTCCAGGTCTCACTGTCATTGCCCACGTGAGCGTTGAAGTCCCCCAGCAGAACGAGGGAGTCCATCCAGGACAGCGCTCTCCAGTACACCCTCCATGGACTCCAGAAAGGGTGGGTACTCTGAGCTGCTGTTTGGTGCATAAGCACAAACAACAGTCAGGACCCGTCCCCCCACCTGAAGACGAAGGGAGGCTACCCTCTCGTCCACCGGGGTAAACCCTAACGTACAGTAGCCAAGCCGGGGGGCAATAAGTATGCCCACACCTGCTCTGCGCCTCTCACCGTGGGCAACTCCAGAGTGGAAGAGAGTTCAACCCCTCTCGAGAGGATTGGTACCAGAACCCAAGCTGTGTGTTGAGGCGAGTCCGACTATATCTAGTCGGAACTTCTTTGCCTCGCACACCAGCTGCTAGATGTATGTTGGCTCAAACTAATCGATCACAAATCCATGCATGGTTACATCCTCTTACTCTACCTTCATTAATCTAAAGAATTCATCAACAGCGTCCTCCTCGCCTGGGAACTGCTTCTTCAGGTTAGCTGCCATTTCAGTCTTCCCTGCATGAATATGATACTCCCTAGGTAGTGAAGGTGAAATGGGTAAAAGATAGTATGAAAAGCTAAAAATCTAAATTTTAAAAAATTTATGAAATACTTATAGTATTAAGTGGGGATGGTCGAGTATGGGCCTATAACTGGCCTTGAAGGTATTGGTACTTGTGACTGTACGGTGACCGATACTAGTATCAGCCACCCTCTTGTGTTTGTTTTACAATCAGGAACAAAATAATTAGAAATTAGAGCAAAAAGAAAATTGCTATTAATTTCACGCCATTTTAAGTTTTACCTGTGTCTTCCAGGCTGGCCCAAGACCAATGTATCAAAGTGTTGCGCAAGCCGAGTAAACTGCAGCTGGCCTTCTGTAATCTGATCCAGGGCAACCCTAAGCAGACTGTTCTCATGAAGCTGGCCAAGATAATGAATGCCTGGTGGAAACAATTATTAATTACAATTTATTTTTTATTACATTTAGAAGCCTGTCTGACAGTGTCAAGGAATATACAGATCCTTTAAAAAAACAATTATTGCATATCACGGAAAAGTTCATTTATTTCTATAAATACATCCAAAAAGTCAAACTTTCACATATATATAAAAAAAAATAGAATACTACATAATAAGATTTTTATTTTTTTATAATAGAATACTGTGAAGAAAATTAAAGAAAATTATATTATTTCGCCTGGAAAAAAGGATGGATGGATGGTACAAAACATTATGTCAATCTTCAGTAGTTGGTTGAGAATCCTTTTGACTTGATCACTGCCTCGATGCACAATGGCATTGCCTGGGGCTCCTTGGAAGCCCAGGTATTCTTGATGCTTGCTGTCAGGTCTAGTGGCCCTCATTTTTCCTCTTGATAATACAGAATTACAAGAGGAAAATGAGGGCCACAATACAATATTATCAAGAGGAAAACTAGGTACTCTTCACCAGTAAAACCGCTTATTTTGAGGGCCAAAACATGCACAAAAACTCACAAAACCTGGCACACACATCGGGCGTTGTAAAATAGCAATATTTAAGAATATATAGTACGATTATTTAAAAAAATGACTCCCCAGCACCCCCAAGAAATCTTTAACAAAACAGGCCAGCTTGTACGTTTCATTAAGATCTACGAAAATTTGGAGATATATGAAGGAGCCCAATACCTACAAAAAAGTATCTTGGAGCTATATGCAAAATTAACAGGAAGTGAGTTATGATTTTTTTGAATGTCCGATTTTGCCCGATTTTTGCGCATTTACTGCGTAGATACTTTTGCCCACTTCTCCTCAACGTTTCATTCGATTGACTTCAAACTTGACCTGTACCATCTCAAGACATGGGACAACAACAGAGGAAAACATATTGACTTTTCGAGATACTATATGACGGAAGCGGAGCATCACATTTTGCGTTTCATATTTGCTTTGCCAAGGGGGAAATGACCAATAACTCCCGTGTACATGTTCCAAAAAATACCAAACTTCTAATGTATGTTAAAAGTCACAGTCTGAAGACATCTGTATGATAATATTTTTTAACGCTCGATTAACGACCGCCCCTTATTTGGAAAGCCTCTACTGAATGGAATTCCAGTCGCGACGCAGCAGAAACGTCCACATCAAAATGACCAAATAGAAATGCACTGTACTACACTGGAGCTAAAACACACAATGTTTAAGGGATGTTAGCGTGGAGGAGCCATTTGAACTGTGTAGCACTACAGGCGGTTCTGTGCTTCGAAAGAACGCACTCATTTAGCCGTTAGCAATGAGGTCGGTTGCTCCAGCTCTCTCTCCAAGAGGTGTCAAGGGCTCTCACTATTGTGAGAGCCAAAAGCCGAATAGACGCCGTCTTGTCAGTTGGAGTGACCCCAAGCCACTTGATCTTTAGATGAAAGGCGTATTTTATTCAGCAACTCCAGAAAATAGCTCGTTAAGTGTAACAAATAATCGTACTCTTAGCTCGCTGTCACTTGCAGCAGAGCAGATCTCTCTGGCTTGCAGTAAATAAGCATCACTTTACAATCAATACGCAACCGAGAACTTAACAAATTAAATAATAATGCATATATTTTTGGGGACTAGCGTCAAGTTGTATTTTACTATTTCAATAATGTGCAGAAGTTTGCAAGTTACTTCATGTTAAAAATTAGATAGCTCTTAATATGAAAATATTTTTTATGTTTCGTTTCCAGTAAAGTTGAGTCCTTTTACAATGTGCATCCGTATTGAACAAATCAATGTCCCCAACCCACACGACCCTTGCGATCGTGATCAGCGCGGGCATCATCATTTGCATTTGACGCATTAACACTCTGTTATGCTAATATGAAAATCTACATGCACATCTCTACATATGCATACATTAACCTTTATAAATATAAAAATTATCGCACCAATAATTTGAATTTCATGGACATTAAATGAATGAATGATATGGTATTCCTCTACGCTCAGTACATCTTTATAGCGCTTAATGAGAAAAACGCTTACAGGCATGTCCAATTACTGTTTTCTGACAGTTCCGCATTCGCACCTCTTCAGTCCAAGCACACTTTCTGTGTTCATCTTTCTCTTAACTGCTATTATACTGCCATGGTGTTCTTGGCTCAAATCCAGGATTGCCAATTGTGGTAAATCAGGTGCAAACTGCACACAACTGTCAAACTGTGTGGCCGTGTTTGCGCCGGTATATAATTAGAGCAATATCCTTTATGATTAGAACGTTTAAGAGGGAGCAAATGCGGATGCGAATGAAGAACAATTTATGACGCTGTTTGTAGACGCAGTGCATTCTCTGTGGATTTGGCCCTTATAATTTTAATTTTTTACCTAAGTCACAGTGAGCCACAGCAGATGTGCTGCGCATGTGGCTCTGGAGCTACGGGCTTCAGATCCCTGCACCAGACTACCAGACTAAAGGTATTTAAACTTCAAAGAAAAACTCATAGAGGAATTGACTTACCCACATCAAACTCAAATCCTTTATTTTGGAAGGTGTGAGTGCAGCCACCAGCCTGATCGTGTTGCTCCAAAATAAGAACCCTCTTTCCAGCTTTGGACAACAGAGCTGCAGCTGTCAAACCACCCATACCGCTGCCAATAACCACAGCATCCAGATCATTGGGTACCCGATCCATGCGGAATCCTGTAGGTTCACAGGTTACAGTTTAATAAATGTTGTGAGATGGTTCCAGGACATTTTTTAAGTCTATTTTTATATGGCTACAATCTAATAACATAGCAGGCTTGTCAATTATGTCAGTGTGTATGATGTACACAGCCTTAAAAATGCATTGGTATGGTTCTTTTTGTCCTCATAATTATCAATTTTTAAAGAGAAATAGAACACACAATCTTGCAGCAGAAACAATTTTCTGAAGGGATCTCAGAGTACTAAAGTCTCCAAAACCACCACAAAGAGCCACTACCACTTTAATTGTGGCTCAAGATAATTGTTAAAAAAAAATCATGAAACAGGCCTGGACAAAAATAATGGGTAACCCTAGAAAATACTGAAAATAATTTGACTGTAGGGAATATTGCTAATTAGAAGAGGTGGGCATTTACACTTTGTTGTCACCAGTCCGTCAGTACCGAAGGAAGGTCTGTGGGTTTGTTACTGACGTATGTTCAACCGTATTTGCAAATACATTCGAACGTACTCACAAATACGTTCAAATGTACTCGCAAATAGGTTTGCACATACTCACAAATACGTTCAACCGTATTTGCAAATACATTCGAACGTACTCACAAATACGTTCAAATGTACTCGCAAATAGGTTTGTACATACTCACAAATACGTTTAAACATATTCGCAAATACGTTCATTCTTGAACGTACTTGTAGGCTAAATACTACAAAGATAGCATACCCAGATAGCAGGCCGACGTTGAAAAGATGTTGAATCAACATTCCGCTGTCGATCTTATATCGTTGAATTAAAGTTGACACCCGATGTTGATTTGTCATCACTCTTGCACCCTCGATTAATAAATCTTTACAAAATCCACACGTTATTTCGATAATTATTAATATTGGAACAACGTTGAATCAATGTTATGGTTTTCCTTCATTTTCAACCGTAACCCAAATAACAAATGATGTTGAATCAATGTTAAATCAACCTTCTCAACATTGATTTAGCATCTTTTGCCATCTGGGTGATGCTATTAATGCTTCAAATATGCCTATATTTAGAGGTCTTTTTTATTTACAGACAGTAGAAAAAGCTAGGCTAACTAATAAAAACTTGGCTCGATATCAAATTATTTTAAATGACAACAGAAATCATTAAAGTTCAGCAAATGTATTTAAAACTTAAGCCTCCTCAGTCTGACAAACTTCTGTAGTGCGATCCTTGCCACCAACGCGGTCTGGGGCATAGGCCTAACGGAGCCACTTGGGCACAGCAGAACTCCGATGCCTCAGTCCCATATGCCTCTTCTGTTATCTATACAATCAAAACAACATTCACAGTTAATTCACATAATGCAATTCAAGCAGATCTGTCTTGGTGTTCAATACATTTCTTTAGACTCGTTTCTGTAACATCCAGCGAGTTTAGCGCTTTGATTGGTGTAGCGACAATCCACTGCCAAAATGCTGCTTGAGGGTTTTGAAGACATTTCCAACACTTGGAGCAGTGCAAAAAACAAGGTCTGTCATGAAGGTGTGTTTTAGCAGTTTGTCCATTGAAAAAAGCTTTAACAAACACCAACAAAAGGGCGGGTGTCAAATGACTAAAACACAGCTCATACAAAAAAGACAAAAAATGCTGAACACTCATTCAGACAGTCACATACACTCTCAAAAATAGTGAGGTTTCCATCCAATTGTTTCGAATGTTTTAAGCGAATTTACTGAAAATGCGCAAAACGGACATGCCCGCTCCTGTTGCGAATATTGAGAGGGGACTCCGCCGCTGTAGGTGGCGGTATACACCAAAGAGATGTGATCCACCAGTAATTTAAAAGAAGAAGAAGACCAGGAAGCGACTGCGCCATGCGATGACGTCGTATGAGTTTGCTTTTGTAATTCTTGATAAACCGTAGCGTTTCTTTGCTGTTTTTCATCTAAATAAAATTAATATTTGCTTCTTTAATTAATTTCAAAAAGATTTCTGTTTTGCCGTCCCCCCAAACATACCTTACTTTATTGTCCGCCATTGCTTTGCGACTCCAAATGTAAGTGTGACAAAACGTCAAAACGTGTATCCGGTCTTGTCAGCATTTATTCGCAAACCTATTTCCATATTTTCCTTTTTTCGATACGGTTCAAAATCCACCACCTCTAAGCGTAAAAACGTTTTTGCGAATTTTGGGCCATTTTGGGCTTTTCCATTCGGTTTTATTTTCGCATTTCTTGAAAATTCTAATAAAAATGGGTAGATGGAAACCCAACTTATGTAGCTGCCTGAACTAAGTGCTACACAGCTAACATCCAAGCTAAGTAGGCTGGCCTTACGAGTAATGTCGGCCCAGCAACTTTGACAGGTTGTGTACGGCAAAGCGTTCTAAATACAAGTAATAATGACAAACGCGATTAATTCTACTTTGCTGTTAAAGACCCTGAAGAGCAACAGGCTTACCTTGAATATGGATCTTGAAATGAGACTTTTGCAGTGGAATCCATTCATTGACCTGTCTTCCCAGTTAATGAGAAACACCAGCACATTCACGCACACACAATGGTTTTCAACTGAGTTTGGACACCCCAGGCAGTGTGGGTTCGCTTCCCACCCGGGAGATCATGTTTGTGTGTGTGCGTGTTTGTGTGA
This sequence comes from Leptonotus elevatus, assembly GCF_054856555.1. Taxonomy (NCBI): domain Eukaryota; kingdom Metazoa; phylum Chordata; class Actinopteri; order Syngnathiformes; family Syngnathidae; genus Leptonotus; species Leptonotus elevatus. Next base: position 58,268 of record NW_028233620.1, on the reverse strand, counting down.
GTGAATGACAAAATACAAACAAAATAAAAAAACTCAAAAAATGGGTTTGGTCACCCACAAACAAAACTATTTTTCAACCATAACCCCTGCTCATCCATAATTCTATGACTTCTCAATCATATATTGGATGGAATGTCAACATTTATTCAATGTCGTCTTGCTATACGGGTACTTGTATTAGTGTATTACTTGAGCATGCGCGAGTGAACCCCCTCGCTTTCTTAGGCATGTTGGCCCCATAACCAATTTGTTTGAAAATTAAGTGGAAAAGGCATTGTTTATTCATAACTTTTACGCGCCCACACCAACTGACTGCGGCCTCTCAACCGCGCAAGCACATCACCACCAACCGGGACGGGCGCCAGCCAAGGACCTGCCGCGGCCTCCACGCCGCGTGTGCACCTCGCCAGCAGCCAGAGACTCCCGGGCAGCATTCCAGCTGCTCATGTGCCGACCGCCCAGTTTGCCTCCAACAGAGGTTTCTTCAACTGAGGATCAACGCTCGAGAGTCTTTCTCTTCCGTGCGACTGAACCAGTCCGTAAGTTGCGCTAGGATTGCAATCTGACCATATACTACTGGTGCAACACTTTTATTCAAACATAAAAGGATTGACAGGTCAAAACGCTTCCATCTTTATCCCCCATCTACCGTTTTCATCTACCTTTTTTTTTATCTTAGTTAGTTAGGTTGCATGTTTTTTTTTATCTTTGATTCACATTTTTATTCCGTTTCATTAATAGGTTAGGCTGTGACTGATATATGTGTGTTTACTAAATAAATGTGTTGTCTAGAAATGTCATTCCTGCCCATGCCACACGCACTCATGCAACCCTATACGATCACAGATGCAGGATTATAAACTGAGTGCTGATAACAGCTTGGGTTTTCCTTGTCCTCTTTAGTCAGTATGATATAGCACCCCAGTTTCCCCAAAGAACTTCGAATCGTGATTCGTCTGACCACAAAACAGGTTTCCACTTTGCCACACTCCATTTTAAACAACCCCTGGCCCAGAGAAACGCCTGGGCTTCTTGGTCTGCTTTAGAAATAGCTTCCTCTTTGTACTGTACTGAGTTTCATCTGGCAACGGCGGCTGGCACGGTGGATTGTGTTCACCCACAATGTTTTCTGGAAGTATTGCTGAGCCCTTTCTGTGATTTCCCTTACAGTAAGCATCCCTGTTTGCGGTGTAGTGCCATTTAAGGGCCTGAAGATCATGGGCATCCAGTATGATTTTTCGCCCTTGACCCTTTATACACAGAGATTGTTCCAGATTCTCTAAATCTTTGGATGATGGTATGCACTGTAGATGATGATTACTTCAACCTTTTTGCAATTTTTCGCTGGTAAACACCTTTCTGATATTCCTCCACTATCTTTCTGCGCAACATTGGAGGAATTGGTGATTCTCTACCCATCTTCGTTCCTGAGAGACACTGCCACTCCGAGAAGCTCTTTTTATACTCCAATCAAGTTGCCAATCGACCTCATTAGTGGTAACTGGTCTTCCAGCTGTTTTTTTTTTATAAGTGCAATTGACTTTGCCAGACTCTTATTGCTACCTGTCCCAACTTTTTTTTAGATTTGTTGGCACCATGAAATTTACAATCAACATATTTTTCCCTTAAAATTATACATTTTCTCAGTTTAAACTTTTGACCTGTCATCTATGTTCTATTCTGAACAAAATATTGAAATTTGGCACTTGCACATAATTGCATTCAGTTTTTATTCACAATTTGTATAGTATCCCAACTTTTTGGGAATTGGGTTTATATATATATATATATATATATATATATATATATATATATATATATATATATATATATATATATATATATATATATATATATATATATATATACACGTGTTGCCTCCACTTGAACGAAGCCTGTGACGAAATAGTCTGTACACGTACAACATCCACCAGACGCGTATTTAGGCCATATTTGGGGGTGCTTCATAAGTTGCTAACGTACCTAAATAACACTGTCAAGACTTGCGTGAAACTGCTAACTTCGATGGCATTTTGACCACACATAATGAGGAAGTAAATCCGTATTGTTCAAACTTGTAAAGCCTTTGTAAGCACTCACTAGCAGAGGTGGGTATTAACGAGTTACATTTACTAGAGTAACTTTTTGAAAAAATACTTTAATACTTTTACACAATACTTTTTACTTTTACTAGAGTAGATGTGTGACAAAGAAACACTACTCTTACTCAGCTACATTGGGTTAGACTAGAGTCACCCCCCCCACCCCCGCCCCCGCCACTCAATTCATACATTAGATGTATCTTATTTTCACAGCCATAAAGCGTACTTAAAAGTCTTACATTTTCTCAAAAATCAATGGCGCCCTGGTTGAAGACTGTCAGGCATGATAAGAACCTGAAAGACTCAACTGAACTTTGAGATGCAGCATCTCATTTAAATGCATCTTCACGTAATTGCCCAATTGGTTAAATAAACCAAACCCTGTAACACGTCCATTTCAGCAACCTGGCAGTAGCCAGATTGATCATGTGATTCACTCAAGGGAGTTCCACAACATCAATCTGGGACTGCTCCACTGTGATTTGCTCGGGAAAGGCGGGACATTCTGTACAATATTTCCAGTTGATTGGGCGATGCGGCAACTTGTGCATGCATACCAAACTTTTGTTTTAACCAATCACGAGCACACAAAGGGCACGGGCCCACTCACACTTTCTGAACAAAGTTGTACACATTCTCAGACACATGCTCACATCCAACCATTTGTGGAACATTGTGGTGCATTTTATCTCATCACCTACTCAAACTATTTCTCCTCACGCTTAGCCTGACACTGAACAGGATAGATAGCCTTGCCCTCTGATGACCTACAAAGAAAAGAAAAAGGAGAAATTACAGGCAACCAACAATACAAATTTCAGTTTGAATGCAGATTATGATCATGAACATGTTGTAAAAAAAGAAAAAACGTTTAATTTGTACATATTTGCTGGTTTGTAAAAAAGTAAAAGAAAAAAAAGGGAATGTGTTTATTGACAGATAGATCTCAAAAAGTGATCTTTATTTTAAGCTCATCAAGTAACTGTCCTGATCTGGTCGTAATGCCAAATTAAGATAACACACAATTTAAAAAAGGTTAACATACAATATTATAAAGTATGATACTTTGTCAAACAGCTATGTCGGTGTATGTTATTCCAAATTGTCAACCATCTGTGTAATGGCACCAACGCATCTCCAGCAAAACCCAAGATGTTGGACACAAACACTGGGCACGCACATGTCAAACGCAGGCCATTGAATGACTACTACAAAATGAAACAGGGCTCTGGGTGGTGGAGAGGTACCATCATTTGCCTTCGGTACAGGCAGTGTGAATTAATTTCCCCACCCGGGAGACCATGTTTGTATGTGTGTGCATGTTTGAGTGAGTGCGTGAAGAAGAAGAAAAAAACTACACAATGAAACAGCACGCAGGTAGCTAAGCAAGCTACTGGATAGCTGAAAATACAGCTATCACTTAGCAAATGCTGTGAGAGAACGTTCAACAGTTTCGGGCACTTGCTAACAAAATATGAACTGCATATGAATGTGATAAACGTTCATTTGAAAGTAAATATTAGCACTTCAAATAACATTGATGTACATATATGCAGCTTACCTCGACTCATTCAACCAGAAGACAGTACTCCAGCATCAGGCCACTTCTGCTGCTCTTCTGGTCTGTTCTTTCTCTGACTTTTTTTCGCTTATTATGGGACTGCTGTGTAGCAAAGCAGTAGCAGAGCTACTGCTTGCGAAGCAAAGCAGGCACATATTACTATCCTAGAAAATCGGGTTCATTATTTCTGATAAATTTTATTTTATTATCTTCCACAGATTTTTCCGCAAAAATGCGGCCCGTACCGTAGCTTGCACCGGCCGATATGATTTTTAGCTAATTTTGTTGCAATTTTTTTCATCTTTAGCTCAGTGTCAAAAAAAAATTAAGGAATGTAAGCTCTCCCCCCTGTGCGGGTTCAAAGAGAGTGAGCGAAAGGGACAAAAATAGCTTTTTAACATTGGTGTGTATTGCGTCTGTTAGAGTGAAGCATTTAATGTCAGAGTGAAGAGAGACAAAAATCTATTTCGAAAAGTTTCACTTCAACTCGTCACCATGGCCACAATCTTTGCTCACTAGACATCAAATTCGCACATTTTGTAATCACAAGGGTCTTCTTTCAGACAAACCCACTTTGATTTGGCTAAGGTGTCATTTAGTACCTTTTTTTTCACTTTAAGCGAGGAGAAGTCGGACTTTTTCGCCTATCTTTCCCATGTTAATTTGGTCGGCTTTTTCTCTTAATTTTTAAAAAAATCCAAAGTTTTCAATCTGCTCTAATTTGGTCATTTAAAAAAAAAAAAATTAGAACATGCTCGCGTTCCCCAAACTCTTGTCGTTCTAACGAGCCATTTTTTGGAATCCTCATCTTCAACTGTTAAGTCGTGAGAGGCTTTTGTTCGAGGTAAGCGTTTCTCATACATTTCAGTTGAATGTGTGTGCGTGATGTCTCCAACATGTTCAAGTCAAATGTGTGTGCGTGAATGTGCTTGTTTCTTAAAGCGACAGTAAGATACTTTTAGTTGATTATGGTTAACTTCCACATTTCTTGACCGATTCCAATCGTTTAATTTTTAAACTGTTCAGCTCATTTCAAATTTTTTTAAATATTTTTTTTTTAAAGCACAACATTATTATTATTTTTTTTAATGCAATGGAATGGACTGCTATATAAATAGTGCTTTTTTAGCTATACTGCCTGGTCTCTCACTTTTGCATAGCACCTGCCTCAGCCAATCATCTCTCTCACTGTTGAGCTCAACTCACCCCCTTTTTTTCTCAGTGTACTCAAGGCTTGGCCTATGTACAACTACTACTATTGCAAATACTATTAGTACTAGTACTACCTACCTTGGCCAATTGATTAGGTAGGCCCAGGATTCTCGCCACTCCGCTCGCGCATGGCGGCGGCCATCTTGGCCAATTGATTAGGTACGCCCAGGATTCTCGCCCCCTCGCACACACAGGGCGGAGGCCATCTTAGCCATTGGACTACTACTAAAATTACTACAACTACAAGTACTACTAATAGTACTACTACTACTACTACTACTACTACTACAAGTACAAGTACTACTACTACTACTATTGCTAAAAGTACTACATGCGTCTTTCCACCTTGCAAGAGTCAGCAGTCCCATTCAAAATTTCTACGGGAATTTTTCTAGTATTTTTTGTTCCCGCTTTTTTGTGGCAAATTTCTTGCGTCCACTTCCTGTAGAGTGCCAAAGTCATGTCTCTTCCGGTGGAGCTTAAGGGTCCTAGAGCTAGCTTTGTCATCCTCTCAGAGAAAAGGGAAATGGCGTCTTCAGGTTCAGTGCCGAGTTTAATCACGTCATGTGACTTACCTGTAATATTACTGTTGAATAATGTGAAAACCTTGCATTTTGTTACTGTGTTGCTGTGATATTACAGATCTTGTTGTGATATAACATTGCAGGATTTTACTGTAAAAATCTCAGTTAAATGCTGTAAAATCAAAGGATGCTGTAGTTTATACATGTGTTCATTGGGATATTAAAGGGGAAGTTAATTACAACAAATTACTGTAAAATAATACTGTTAATTATTGTGAAATGCTGGTAAATTTTTACAGTGAAGATATTTTGGAAAGGATTTCAGCGCTGGATTTCGGAAGACAATGATTCACCTGAATTTCAAGAATATTAAGTTTGGGATGACAATACAAGACAGAAAAAGGAAAATTATGCTCAATACTTTGATAATAATGACAAAACAGTTTATTCATAGATGTAGATTTCCTAAATGTCGACCTTTGTTTTTGATTTTTTTTTGTAAGGAAATCGAAAGTTTTGGAAGAACTTTGAGGCGAGTTAAAACAAAGCAAGCCTTGTCGGTATTTGACAATTTGAAGAATTGATTATGTTGATTAGACCTCTTTTTTGTTGTTTTTTGTGTTTTTTTCTTTATTTCTTCCTTTCTTTCTCTGTTCGAAAGCACGGTTGTGTGCTCAGTTTGTATTTCTCATGTTCTATGGAGAAAGTTTTGGATGCTGGTGTTTGGATTAATAAAAAAGGAAAAAATAAAACTAAATTTTGTCACTGTCGCTGAGTCTACAACCAATCAGCGAAGGTTTCATTGATGAGCCAATGAATGCAAAATGGCGGAACTAATTTTAGCAGTTACCGACTATCATTTTGTACATAAGGGTCTAGCTCACTGATATGTATATATAACTGGATTCTATTGCTGATCAAATTGTTACAAAAATACATCCTATTATTATTACCGACCAATGCACCGGTCTCCCTTACCCTACAAGTTGATTATACCTTTAAACTAACCCCGACATGGCGTTTTAACATCTCACTGCTAAATGACGCAAAGTTTGACAAAAATTATAAGAGAGTGGGCAGACTTTTTGAAAATGAATGACTCTCCAGACTTATCTCCATCTCTTCTCTGGGAAGCTGGGAAAGCGGTAATTAGAGGTAAAATTATATCATATTCATCTTATGAAAATAAACAGGATCAAAAATTAGAAAAAGACTTGGAAGATAAAATTAAACAACTGACGGATGAGTACGCAATAAACCCAAATAACCAAATATTGACTGACTTACAAAATACAAAAATACAGTTAGACGATATGCTATCTAGAAAGACAGAGTTTATAATACAACAATTGAGATACAACAACTTTGAATATAATAACAAATCAGGTAAATTTCTTGCAAACCAACTTCAACGCAATCGGGAAAAATCTCTTATATCGGCTATTAAAGGAACAACTGGTGAATGCACACAATCACCAGAAGAAATTAATCAAATTTTTTTATAACTATTATCGCAACCTATACTCAGAAACTAACAAGCCTAACCCTGAGCATATTGAGGCATTCCTCAGTAGCTTAAATATACCTCAGTTAACTACTGAATCCAAAGATATGTTAGATGCGCCACTTACTATAAACGAGCTGTACAGTGCTCTAGATAGTATGCCTAATGGCAGAGCACCTGGTTATCCGGCTATATTTTTTAAGCACTTTTGGTTAATGCTTGCTCTACTATTCTTAAGAGTAGTAACATAAATTAAAACTAATGGTTACAATTGGTTGCAATTAAACTTTTATTAAAGCCAGAAAAAGACCCCACCCTTCCATCAAGTTACCGTCCGATTTCACTAATTAACACTGATATTAAAATTATCGCTAAGGCTTTCGCATCTAGACTAGAAACAGTAATCTCGACAATCATTCATAGCGACCAAACAGGCTTTATTAAAGGTCATCACTCTACTAATCATGTTAGGAGGCGCTTTAACCTTATTAGCATGTCACAGCGGCAAGTTAAAAAGGCTGTTATTATATCGTTGGATGCAGAAAAAGCTTTCAACAAAGTAAACTGGTCCTTCCTCTTTGCTGTGTTAAATAAATTTGGCTTTGGAAAGTCATTTATTCACTGAGTGTCAGTATTATATGATTCTCCTAAAGCTACAGTTATTACTAATGGGATTATATCTCAGAGTTGTACTCTACAGAGAGGCACAAGACAGGGATGCCCACTGTACCCTTTATTATTTGCAATATTTATTGAGCCGCTTGCATTAGCTATACGCCAGGAAAGAAGGATTCAAGGAATTCACTCTGGGGTAACAGAACACAAAATTAATCTATATGCCGATGATATTTTACTTTATGTAGAAAAGCCTGCTATTTCGTTAGGGGAAGTATTTAACTTAATAACTAAATTCTCACATTCATCAGATTATTCTATTAACTGGACAAAATCAACACTACTACCTATTACAGAAAATTCATGGAACCCAGCCAGGACCCACACTACTCATTTCCTATAGGTAATTTAAAATACTTAGGCATAAAAATCTCCCCTAAATTAACTGATTTAATTAATTTAAACTCCACTTCTGGATAGCATTTATAGTGACTTGGAGCGCTGGAATAATCTTCCCATTTCTCTTATAGGAAAAATAGCCACCATTAAAATGAAAGTTTTACCCAAAATAAATTATTTTTTCTCAATGATTCCATTTAAACCTCCGTCTAACTGGTTCCAGTTGTTGGACTCGGCCGTTACAAAATTTTACTGGAATAAAAAAAAAGCAAAGATTAGTCTATCTACTCTTCAGAAAAGTAAATCCAAAGGAGGTCGAGAGGCACCAAATTTTATGCACTACTATATAGCTAACCAGCTACAATATATCATTCTATGGGCACAACCGAACAGAGATACTAACTGTTGGCTGGAACTAGAACAGAAGGATTGTAATAACCTCAGACTTTTAGATTTACTCTTTACTACAACATCGATTAAGAGACACAATTGTTTTAAAAACCCACTGATTTACGGCACCCTGACTGCCTGGTGGAAGGCACTAGAAATTACAAAAGCCTTCGTGGAGCCCTGCGGGCTTTCAACTTAACAACCAATCGTTTTATTTAGGTGTGTGGGAGCAGAAAGGAATTACACATCTCCACCATCTTTTCTCAGATAATATGTTTATATCATATACATCCTTGCTCAAAAAATACAAAATAAAAAACGAAAATTTGTTACATTATCTGCAAGTTAAAAGTATGATAAAGAAACTAATTCCAACACTTCGGTGTATGCTCCAACTGCCTGTTTGAGCTAAAGATATTACCAAGCTTTTTCCGACAACAAAAAACCTCTCAAAAATATATAAGTTACTTTCGTATACTGATAAAATGTCTTTACCCATCTCGAAATGGGAAACAGACGTGTCTATAGCTCCAGAATCTGAGTTTTGGATTTAAAATGACAAAACATACAAATATATAAAATGATTCATAGAACATACATTACTTAATATATGATGAAGAAAATGGGACTCTCAGACTCCAACATTTGTCTCCAGTGTTTACATAACACTACTTATTTTCATGCTTTATGGTTATGCCCTCCGGCTATGTATTTCTGGACTAAAGTCTTAGAAAAACTTTCTGCTATCTTGGACTGTTGGATACCTTTATCTCCAAACTTGTGTTTGCTAGGTGACCTAACAGCAACTGACTTACCACGTAAACAATTTAAATCTACACTTGTAGCCCTTACTATCGCGAAAAAAAACAATTCTTGTTAACTGGAAAAATAAACAAACTCTGAATATCGACCAATGGTCTAAACTCCTCATAAATCACATTTTAATGGAAAAAATATCTGCCTCGAATAAAAAACAAATATCAAAATTTATAGAAACATGGTCTACGTATATAGAATCTTTTAATCTAAATCTAGTTACTTAATTCTGCCTGTTAAAGAGAGCCACCACATCGCGATAACTTACATTGCTGTTTCTGTATTTGGCAATTTGTAATTAATGGTTGTGTTTTTATAGTCAGGAACCCAGTTGCTGCCAGCAGGATCGAACAGACTACATCAAATGACACCTTACAGTCACCAACTCCTCAAGATTTACTTCCAATGGGCACCAAGGGTTAATATTCAGAGTCACTGCATGCCAGTGGGTTAACTCTATAGGTGCTGTCCCCCCTGGCTGAGCGTGGGCGGCTCTGCCCCTCTGTTGGCTTCTGGGTGGTAGCTGCGTCTTGGCCGTTCCCTGGGTCTCTTGTGGGTGCTGCGTTGCGGTGCTCTCCCTGGTGTCCGGGGCGGCGTCGCCCCAGCGCGGTCCGTCACTCCGGGCCCGGCGACGCGGTTCGGGGCCTGTGGGCCTGCGGGGTGCCCCGTGGTTCCCTCTCCCCTCCCCCTTCCTCCCCCTTGCTATCTCTCCCTCCTCGCCTCTCCCCGCCCGTCCTCCGCCTCCACCTCCCTGTCCCTTCTCCCTCGTCCCCCTTCCTCCTCCTCCCCCCTCTCTCTGCTGACTTGCTGCCGCCCCTTGCCCTTCTTGTTGTCTCCTTCCCTCGTCCCGTCCCCCTCCCCTGACCGCCTTCCTCCCCCAAAAACTCAGACATGGGAAGAGTTCGGTGAGGCCATGGAAAACGACTTCTGGACAGACGGCTTCAAAGAAATTCTGGTCCACCATCCAGCGTCTCAGGAGAGGAAAGCAGTGCGCTATTAACACTTGTGTATAGTGGAGATGGAGTGCTGCTGACCTCGACTCGGGACGTCGTGAATCGGTAGGGAGAATACTTCAAACACCTCCTCAATTCCACTGACACGTCTTGCTTTGAGGAAGCAAGGTCTGGGGACTCTGAGGTGGGCTCCCCTATCTCTGGGGTCAAAGTCACTGAGGTGGTTGGAAAGCTCCTCGGTGGCAGGGCCCCGGGGGTGGATGAGATCCGCCCGGAGTTCCTAAGGGCTCTGGATGTTGTGGGGCTTTCGTGTTTGACACGCCTCTACAACATCGCGTGGACATCGGGGACAGTGCCTCTGGATTGGCAGACCAGGGTGGTGGACCGGAGGATGTGTTCCATTTATAGAGGGATCACACTCCTCAGCCTCCCTGGTAAGGTCTATTCAGGGGTGCTGGAGAGGAAGGTCCGTCAAATCTCGGATTCAGGAGGGGCAGTGTGGTCGAGGGTGCATGGGAGTTCGCCCAACCAGTCCACATGTGCTTTGTGGACTTGGAGAAGGCGTTTGACCGTGTCCGTCAGGGAGTCCTGTGGGGGGTGCTTCGGGAGTACGGGGTACCGAGCCCCCTGGTACGGGCTGTTCGGTCCCTGTACGACCGATGTCAGAGTTTGGTCCGCATTGTCAGCAGTAAGTTGAATTTGTTTCCAGTGAGGGTTGGACTTCGCCAAGGTTGACCTTTGTCACCAATTCTGTTCATAACTTTTATAGACAGAAATTCTAGGCGCAGCCGAGGCGCTGGTTTGGTGGCCTCAACATTGCATCTCTGCTTTTTGCAGATGATGTGGTGCTGTTGCCTTCTTCAAGCCGTGATCTCCAACTCTCACTGGAGCGGTTCACGGTCGAGTGTAAAGCAGTTGGGATGAAAATCAGCACCTCCAAATCCGAGACCATGGTCCTCAGTCGGAAAAGAGTGGAGTGCCCTCTCCGAGGATGAAATCCTGCCCCAAGTGGAGGTCTTGGGGTCTTGTTCATGAATGAGGGTAGGTTGGAGCGGGAGATCGACAGGCAGATCGGTGCAGCGTCTGCAGTGATGCGGACTCTGTATCGGTCCGTTGTGTTAAAGAAGGAGCTGAGCCGAAAGGCAAAGCTCTCGATTTACCGGTCGATCTACGTTCCTGCCCTCACCTATGGTCACGAACTGTGGGTCGTGACCGAAAGGACAAGATCCCGGATACAAGCGGCCAAAATGAGTTTCCTCCGCAGGGTATCCGGGCTCTCCTTTGAGATAGAGTGAGAAGCTCGGTCATCGGGGAGGGACTCAGTGTTGAGCCGCTACTCCTCCGCGTTGAGAGGAACCAGTTGAGGCGGCTTGGGCATCTGGTTCGGATGCCTCCTGGACGCCTCCCTGGAGAGGTGTTCTGGGCATGTGACACCAGCGGGAAGCCCCGGGGACGACCCAGGACGCGCTGGAGAGACTGCGTCTTTCGACTGGCCTGGGAACGCCTTGGGATCCCGTCGGAGGAGCTAGCTGAAGTGGCTGGGGAGAGGGTAGTCTGGGCTTCCCTGCTAAAGCTGCTGCCCCTGCGACCCGACCCCGGATAAGCGGTAGATGATGGATGGATTTAATGTTCAATGACACATTCACTCTGGCATTAGGCAAGACATTCCTCAATGGCATTTCACATCACTTCAATGATGACAGCAAGTTCTCTGTAGCCACGTGGCCGCGCCGCGGATAGTTGAGCTTAACTGGCCTTAACTTCTCCCCATTCGCTTTCAATGGTAGTGCTTAGTGCAATACCGATGCGATATATGTTTGGCCACTAACTGGCGATGGCGCTGCAGGCACATTTTGGTCAGGGTCAAAGTTAAAAGGACTTGAATGCGGTCTATTTGAAACGAGCTATCTGCATTCGTTTACATTACGACGCCACTTCTTGCAAGCTGTGCAGCAATATTTGGATTTTTCTATTTTAACATCTCATTAAGCGATTTGATGGTAAGATTTGTCATCTTTTTTTAGTGTTTATGTAGTTACATTACATCGTCCATGAGCCATTTTAAACATAAACTGATGCATATCGGCAATTCTATGAGGTGGGTTGAATGAAAATCTCGTGTATTTGCGTTGTATTTATGTTCTTAAATGCTCATATCATTTGTCTGTTATGATGCAACTGGATTAACTTTAATTTCTAACTGGTATGCTTTGCATCTTTGCCTCGTGTTTGGGTAGGGATGAGAGAGGTGGTTTGACTAAACGTGTGTGAATGAATGTAAGAAAAGACTTAAAGAGCTATCTCATCATAACATTTGAATGATAAGACACAGGGGCGCGAGTGTGGATGGTTGTTTGTCTCTGTGTGCCCTGCGATTGGCTGGCAACCAGTTCAGGGTGTACCCTGCCTACTGCCCGAAGCCAGCTATGATAGGCTCCAGCGCCCCCCGCGACCCTTGTGAGGATAAGCGATTAAGAAAATGGATGGATGGATGGAGACAAGGGCTGTATTGTAGAGTAAGTGTACACATTATTTACTTATTTACCATTTGCACCAACATCACGTGATCACGTGACTGCCTTATGACGGACGGCGGAAAGAAATGATCGTTGAATGGAAATGAACGTAACCTGGAGTGACTTAGTGACTGTTATTTTACAAATTAAAAGTTATTATTGCCCATAGAGCCATGGAATCTATTACTCCAACCGAAGGTCGCCTGTCAGTCGAAGTTGCACATTTAGTCGGGACACATAGATATTTACTTAAGTTGGAGATCGCTAGTTTGAAAACAGCCCCTTACCTTCTGTTGTCTGCTGTTTTTACCAAGTTAATCAAATCGTCGACTTTGCCGGAATTCACAGCGCACGACATATATCATGATGTAGTCAATGCTGTCTCTTCTCCTTACACCGGGGCTGATTCAAAAGCTTGTCGCTGGCTGAGTCTCTGGGACGAGATGCTGCGCTCACACCGGGGAACAATATACCTCGTAATGCAAAGGTAAAACTTGTTTATCATGCTAACTGACTTACTTTTAAATAGGCTGTTCTATATTGAAACGCTGTGATGATGTTATGTTACTATGTTTACTAGCATGGAACAAATGGCAAGCTATGCAGTAATTTCATGAATATGACTCCGGCTCCAGAGTGAAAAACTCCAAGCACAAAGACGAAATCCCCCATTATTGCACTTAGTTTTGAAGAAGGTGCATTTTAAAACTAAGCTGTGTGTTCGTGCAGTTGGAGTGGACGCTAACTATCTGGCTCATTAATGTGATTTGTAACACGCAATTCGACACCTATGTTGTAATCTTTGTTAGAGTATACGATTAATAGTAAAATGCATGAACATTTATCTACTTATTGCAACATTTATCTACTAACCTCGCAAAAAATGATCGCTGCAAATCCATGAATACTTTGTGGGCTGCCAGTCCTATCTCTGCTATCCATCGACGTATTTTGTCTTCATTTGTAGGTATGCGATAAAAAGCAACATTTGGTTTACTCCTTTGTCTGTCTGTACAACCAACCGCACAGCAAGATATGGCAATTGTATAAGATAATCGATTCGATAAAGGACTTTACGCTGTACGAAATTCAATGGTTACAATACAGGCAAGTGGCTCTTTTGCCGTCCAGCGTCCCGGAGGGGGCGTTTCCAGTCTGACGTATGAAAATGAAAAATGTACTTGCACCGTCTCAAATTGTAGGATCAAAATGCCACCAGACAAATTTAGGGGCATTCTGGAGCCTTGTATTATTTTTCCGTTGGTTTTTGCAACTTTAATGAGGTATGTGACTTTTAGCCTAGTCAAAAATTGTATTTTCCTTAGTAATGGAGGAGGACATGGAGAGATCACACATTAATTGTACGAAGTGACCTTTAGATTGTAACATCACTTCAAAGTTTAATTTTCAGTTCCTTGTGCCACGGTCGCTTGGTCTACTGAGTCGCAGCCATTATTTTAGCGGCAAGTGAGCTACTGTGTGCAAAACATGGGTTGCTTTGAATGACTGTGAAATTACCATGTCTTACATATTGCTACAGCACGCATTTCAATATGCGGAGGAAGAGGACTTCTGCGCCCCTGCCTCAAGGATTTGCGCTCTTGGCCAAAGCGACAACAGCCTAAAGCGTTCGTTCTCTTTGATAAGGACCGGCAAGCGCGCAGTTTCCACCTCACCCCAAACACTCACAACGGGCGATGGCAAAACAGGTAACAACATTATTTAATTATCATTGCAAGTTGCCCTCTAAAACAAATGTTGCTCTATTTCTCATTTTTTTCCACCTTCATCCATCTCTGACAAGGCATTCAACCCTGTTCGTCTACCTGCACCTGACCATAACACCAAGGGATGGGGCCTGCTCTCAACACCAGAAGATGCTACAGGATCTGGGGCTGTGATTGGTTGTCAACTGGTGCGCAGAGGGGGCAACGTCATCGCTCTGTGGCGTGCTGCTGTCTGTCCCCAAACTTCTTACAGCTCCATTCCTTGTTTATTTGTAAGCATGAGCATGACGTCCTGAATGAGCTGCCGTGTGCCCACGGCTGTCTCCAGCTTCGAGTGCGTGTGCTTTTATGTTGTACTACACGTGATGCAATGCTGATGTCGCGCACCTTTTAACTCTTTGACTGCCAGACATTTTCAGAAAAGGGATGCCGCAGTAACAGCCGATTTAAGCATTTTGACTGATCTTTCAAGGTCCACAGAAAATGTTCTGTTTGGACTATGGAAACACAGATACTACCAAATGAAAGATTGGACTTTCATCTTTCATCAGAAAAAAACTTTGTTTCTACCTTATTCCGTTCTTTAGTAATCAACAATAGAAAATGGTTAGTTTCACCCGATTTCACTTGTTTTGGACTCAAATACGGAGAAATCAAGCTTTTAGTGAAACGATGTTATTTCATGCATTCTAGTGAATTTTACACTTCTTTTTGTCCATGAATGATGCCACAAACACCTAAATAGTGCTTTACTTCTATAAAACACTACCACCAAGAATGAAAAAGTGTTTTTTGATAGCAAAATACGTTTATTTACATTCAACAGTGTAACAATTTGACAACAATTTGGCAAACTATTTACAAATGTGTGCAACTGTGGTGCTATTTACAAATATGTGGATGTTTCAACGACAGTTTTTCTTTTTGTAACACTCTCCTGCGTGCAAAGAGACGCAACAACATTTGCACAACAGATTGCCTCTTCGCGTGCTCCACTTTCTTGCAGGCCGTTTTTTCCGGGGAATAGCAAGTATATACTGCAGTGTGTGTTGCCATCAAGTCTAATATCAGGATCATGCTACGGTTACGTTACGGTGGTGTTACGTCTGGCTTCCTCATGTCCTTCAGTTGCTATACCGGGTTGTAAGAGATGTTCTTATCCACTCCATTCATGGTGGCATCGTAGTCCAGAACCAGTGTCTTCTCCGTGATCAGACTGTACCCGCTCCTCCGATGAATATGCATTGGACTCGGGGTACTCTTCATTGTCCGACAAAATGTCCGCATGTGCAGCTCCGGCGTTAGCAGCACTAGCCGGTGATGCTTTATGACGTGAGAATAAAGGCCGCGTCCAACTGTGGCGTCAACCTCGGGATTCACCATCATCATCAATGTGCATTGGTCGATGCCAACTCTCCATCGCCCGATCGAATGTCCGATTGTGTAGAAGTACCCGGTCGGTTATTGTGCGCGTTTTCCGGCCTTAGCAGCGCTAGCCGCGCTTAGCCGGTGAGGCTTACTACGTGATCATAACGGTCGCGTCAAGGCTTCCAACTTTGGCGTCAAGCTCGGAGTCATCATCATCGTCGACATCAATGCGCTTTTTAGTATTGATCGATGCTTTCCGTCTTTGAAAAAAATGCTCAAGCGTGAGCTGCTTGCAACCGGTTGCCATTGTGGCTTCATCAGCCATTGTCTCCTCAACACTCTAGCTCCGCCTCACGTCTTCTACTGACGCCCATGGTGGGCGGCCCATCCAACCTTGTGCAAAGAGAGTCATCGCTGCCATCTAGGGGCCAAAACGAGTCATTATACTAACCAGATCTGCTTGATACTTTCAGCACAGCTGCCCAAGGCTTTCCTCCACCCGTTTCCAAAAAAAAACAAAAAACATAGCGAACGTCTTTTAACGTCCTCGGCGCCCTTCCGTAGGTTTATGCAAAACGTTTTATAACGTTTATGGCGGTCAAAGAGTTAAAGACAGATTAAAATTAGTTTTCTCTTTTTCTTTAACCATGTAGCGTCCGCTGGTGTGACACGGTCTCGTCTGCACCGCAGGCCTTTGGCTTCACGACTCTGCTGCAAGGTCTGCTGCAAACAGGGGTTAGCAATCTGAAGTGGCTAGAGAAGCTGCCCAAATGCTTCACAAACATCCTGGCAATTTTCCTGACCTCCAAAAAAAAAAGCCATATTCAAGAGACGGGCATAGATTAGCTAAGGCACACAGGTAAATCACGGCTGGACAAAACAATTGGTCCAGGGCACCTCCAACCAATTCTTCAAGTCAGGCTACACAAGTACAGAACGTGTTCTTGATACGCAGCCCTTTTTGGCACTCTCTGATCCAAAGTTGGTGCTCTGTACAATGGCATGGACAGTGACATTACTGGTTTCCATTTCAGGCATCCTCCTTCTATGACACAAAGTAGCTGCAATTGATGGACAGTCGTATATGGGGCTTGCTTGTGTGAATTTTTCGTATCCTTTTGTAAAAGAGGTTCCTATGTTTCAATGAATTTTCATATAGCGTCTTTAAACTGTATTATATAACCCTTCAATAAAATATTACTTCTGTCTGTGTAGTTAATTTTTGCATGTTATTTTTCATTATTTATTTTTTAAGCATTCCCACAATAAAGGTTAGAAACAAGATATGTGGGAATGCTTTTCAACAATTTAGAAGTTTAGTGTATATTTTTGTAATCTTTTGACCTTTTGTTTTAGTTGACCTTGAAATTGACTTTGTGGATCACATTACTTAAAAAAAAAATTCATGAAATGTAATCTCTCACATTCTCTAAAACTTATAAAAGTTTCAGAGAGGTAAAATGTCTTATTCAGCAGCAATAAGGAGTTAGGTATCCATGCCCTCAGATATTCATTGAATAGTCATTAAATACTCTATTTTTTATTTTATTTTATTTTTTTAATATTCAACTTTCAATGACTATCAATGGCCATCAATTTGGTTTCCCTCAAGGCCTCGGCTGCTGTTAGAAATTCTGTCCATAAAGGTTATAAACAGAATCACTGACAGGGCAGACTGAACAGCCCGTACCAAGGTGTTTGGTATGTCGTAATGCACCCCCCACGAACTTCCCAAGAACATAATTGAACGCCTTCTCCTAGTTCACAAAACACTGTTTGGGAAAACTCCCATGCACCCTCAAGCACCTTGATGAGGGTGAAGACTGGTCCATGGCTGGGACAAAAACCACATTGATCCACCTGATTCTGACTTACGATGGACACCCTCTCAACCACACCTGAATGGGGTAGATGCCACAGACTTCCGACTTCTCGGGTTTCACACATCAGCGTTGTTTCTGGCCACTGATGGCCGCGTTCCAACACCCGCACCCCCACCCGCGCCCTCCCTCCCACTCTCTGAAATGCTTCGGACAAAAAATATTTTGTATGTTGTTTTATGTTTTCTGCATGATAATCTTTAACATCTTGGTTGAAACCCCCCACACACAAAATAAGTTGTTTTGGTTGGTTTGGTTTATGGTTTTATTGAAGTGCAATGAAGACATATTTTTTTGGTTATTGTTTGTATTTGTAGTTTCTGAAAAATAATTTGTATAAATTTGTTTTCATGTGATCACTTTATGCAAATTATGGTTATGGTTGTAATGTTTCTGGGAAAAAATATTGTTAAAGGTATTTCTATATATCAACTAACTTTGACCTAATTTTGTAAATACAACACAAAAACACTTAAAAGTTGAAAATTGATCATGATTAAACAATTTGATGATACCTTAATTTTAGAAAATAAATATATACCATCATTTTCGAAAAGTATCGATATCGAAAGCAGTGTTGGCGATACTGGACCTGTATTTACTTGGTATCGGATCGATACCTAAATTTGGAGTATCACACACGCAAACCACTATCAGACAGAGTGTATTTATTGGCTGTGTGTCGGTCAGCGTTTGCTTGCAAGGGTGGGGGAGGGGAGACAGAGTGAGGGAGAGAGCATGCGAGAGAGAGACTGACGCTTGCTTCGGCAATGCGTATGATCCATTCTGCACAAAATAGTTAATTCCTTAATTGCCCATAATTCTGGCCAAACAAGCAGGAAAATGCAAGTCACTCCAAGTTAGTCACTTTGGGTCTGACTAGGCACTCAAAAGCACTTTAATTGCTGCTTTTGAAACGAACTAGTGGCCTGAAATAAATAGCGCCCCCTGGCGGCTAACTGGGAAATTTCCCGCTGGTCCCGCCGGGCCAGTCCGGGCGTGTCTGAGGGTATGGATAATTTAACTCCTTATTGCTGCTAAATAAGACATTTTACCTCTCTGAAACTTTTATAAGTGTTACAGAATGTGAGAGATTACATTTCATGAAAAAAATTGTTGAAGTAATGTGATCCACAAGTCAATTTCAAGGTCAAATAAAACAAAAGGTCAGAAAATTACGAAAATATACACCAATCTTCTACATTATTATTATTATTATTTTGGCTAGGTTTTTATTTTCATAATTAAAGTCCTGTATTACCATCTTTGCATGCTTGTTATTTGCAGAACTAGCATAATCACTTGAGGTGGAAATTAAAATGTTAATAAATGCTACTAAACATGAGAACTCTCTGGCACATTCACTGTATAAGTAGCTTACTGAAGCTACAAGGTTGGAGACCCCTTGTCTAGAAGGACAGACGATGTGCTCAGTGATCTTCGATGTTTTGGTTTTCTGGGTCAGTTTAATCTTTTTCCAATTATTGTAAGTTTTGTCTTTCGACCTAAAACAGTATAGAAAGGATCAAGCAGGAAGCAGTTTTTTAACAACTTTCACATTAATGATTATTGTCATAAAACAATCAGTCCAGTCAAGTTTTATTTATACATTTCAACTTAAACATATAAATGTTATAATTAATTTCAAATGTATGTGACATCTCAAGGCTGCTATCAGATATAAAATCAACTGCAAGGTTTAATGCAGTAGAAGTAAAAGGAACAATTACAATTCTGTATGAATGATAATAATCATTTTGCAATGTTATCGCTATGAATTTTATATTTATGGATTAATTGGATAACGAATGTAGACAAAGAGTAAGATTGATTATTTACATATGCAAATGTTAGAAATTATGGCTTTTACCTCTCTTGAGTCTGTCATCCCTCTTTTTGTCATCGTACACCAAGGGTCCTGGGGGCCTAATGCACGTCTCACTAAAAACCTTGTAGCGTTGCCCAGTGGTCAGGAATATGGTGATAACTAAGAGAAACAAAATACTGCTCAATATTAGAAACCACCACATTGTATCGTAGAGCTTTGCACACAACAGCTCACTGAAATCACCAATAAAGAAAAGATAGAAGGTTGCGGATGAAAAAGGAGCAATGATGAGGCGGAGTTACTACATAGTTCTAAAGAAAGCATTTCACAAAGTCCTTGACTGGCTTGAATAGGGCATTCATTCAAAATGAATATTATGGATGAAGTATAGGAAAAGTGGAAGAGATGCCTATTAAGAACTAGAGAGGATATTAAATAAAATAACTCCTGACATTTCAAAATTATAGAAAGGAAAGACATCGCATTGTCTACACCATGAACACGAGACTCCCAGAAAACAGAAAACTAGTTGTTGATCACTTCCTTGGGGAGAAGTCGCACAAATAAGTAAAACCATGACGAGTTAAGTGGTCATTACTAAGGTACCTTGGGGCATTTTTTTTTCTACAAAATGTTTTACTGTGACCTCAAACTTAATTCTTGGGAACAAAGATGCTTTCTAAACTGTGAAGCGCTACTTGTCATTTTAGTGTTGAGTTTTGCAAGATACCCGCATGACTTCTTTTTTTTTTTTTTACTTTTAATGGCGGACTAAGAAATTCTCATTAAAAAAATATATATTTCATTGTGTTGCAGGATAGAATTATTTCTCACATTGCAGTACAATGTGAGTTCAATTATGTTTGTTATTGCCAAGCTTGTTTAAATTGATGACTGTCACCAAGTTCTAATAAATAATGCACTTTACGCATGATCCTTTTAGATTGATATTTTGCTTAGTTTTCATTGAACCCATATAATATCGTTATTGTATCTGTTACGGTTTGGTGTCTGTCGGCGTGTGAAGTGGAGGACCCAAAATGCAGGGAGGCAGGAGAACCACAGCAGGAGTACGGGCGAGACTGGCGTGCTTTATTTTACAGAAAACACTAACCAGGGTACTGGTTAATGCTAACTAAACAACAAATTGAAAAGATACAAAATCAAAATGACAGACAGAACTCCAGGGGTGACCATGACAAGCGGCAATGATCCCACGCCGACCACCACCCGGGAATTAAATACACCCACACTAATTGGGTAACTAGCCACACCTGGGGCCAGGCACAAGTGGCTGAGGGCCCAGATTGGTCAACCCGCGGAAGGGCTGGAACCCACTCAGGACCAATCGGGACCCTCAACCAAAACCAGATCTTCCCACACATGACAGTATCATTATCAGGCTTGAAGTAGAGGCAAGTGAAATTAAATAAGTATAAGTAATACCATAAGTATGTAAGTATACAAGTAAATCTAATTAATATCAATACATTAATAACAAGAAATAGGGAAGTGAATACTTATAATAAGTAAATAAGTATCAATAAAATAACAAACTGCAGCATGCAGACGCCATAAAACACTGAAACAATGCAAAGCCTCATGCTGAGTCAAAGACCAAAGAATAGAGATGTCTGACAATAACCACAAGATATGAAATTTTGTCCGTATCGTACAGCCTTAATCCAACCAGCGAAGGAAGGCAACTACTCGCCACTGTCATGATTGGGGTCAGCTGTTTCTGTTTTCCCTTGCAGTTGCTGGGGAAACAGCTGGAGGGCGGATCCCGCCAAACACACCTGCTGCCCATTAGCTCGTCAGGCCAAGATAAAAGCCTGACAGAAGCAGCAAGGAGTGTCGGGTTATTACTCCGTGATGCTACTCTGTATCTCACACTACTCGCTGTTCTAGCCGCCCTCGGGCGTGATTTTGTGTTTCCTTGTTTTTGATTAAAACTAAGTTATCAGCATCACTGCCGTGGCTCTCCTACCTTCCTGCATTTGGGTCCTCCACTCCGTTTCGTGACAGTCAACTTCAACCGTGACAGATCGTGACAGAATAACCCGACCACAATGGACCCCGCAGACCCCAACAGCCTGTGCCAGGCCATGGCCAGCCATGGGCGTTTACTCGGACAGCACGAGCAATACTTCAGCGAGCTGAAGGAGGCAATGTCGACGCTAACCGCCCAGATCGGGCGACTCACCTTGAAGGTGGAGCGGAGGTCGGAAGACTTACGACCAGCCGGGGCGTCACCTGTCTCCTCCGTGTCCCGATCAGCTGGCAACTTTGTTCTTCGGGAACCCAATATTCCCCATCCTCCACGCTACTCTGGCGAAATTGGTGGGTGTGAACAATTCATTCACCAATGTAGCCTGGTTCTCGATCAACAGCCGCACACTTTCCCGAACGATGGCGCCAAGGTCGCCGTTGTAATGAGCCTACTTTCCGGCCAGGCGGCATTATGGGCGATGGCAGTCAGTAAAGCCAATCCAGAGCTCCGAGCTTCATTTCCTGCCTTCCTGGCGGAATTTAGAAACGTTTTCGACCACCCAGTAAAAGGGAAGGAAGCGGGCAGCCGCTTGCTGGACCTCAAGCAGGCCGACTTGTCCGTGGCAGAATACTCCATTTCCTTCCGGGTTTTGGCGGCCGAGAGCCGTTACGACGAAGCGGCGCTGTGTGGGATCTTTCGGCGAGGACTCAGCCCGCGAATCAAGGACGAGCTGGCGGCACGGGACGAGACGTCCCGCCTGGAGGAACTCATCAACCTGGCCATCCGCTTGGACAACAGGTTGCGGGAGCGGCAGCGGGAACGGGAGGAGGAGCGACGACCTAAGGCAGCAGACACTGCCGCTCAGCCGGTTTCGACCACGTCCGCGGGGCACTTCTTCGGCGTCTCGCCTTCCGACGCTTCGTGGCGACGCCCTCCTGCGGAAGATGGCATCGAGCCTATGCAGCTGGGGGGAGGACGGCTCTCTGCAGCGGAACACAGGAACCGGTGGAGAAATCAGGCGTGCCAATATTGTGGTCGGCCCGGACACCAATCGGCCACGTGTTGGAGGCGGCCTGATAGACGTCGGGACGTCGCACCCGTTCCAGCCACAACCATTCAACCCCGACGCAACAACCAGTGTGAGTACTCCCAGTCCATGGGATCAGGTGACCCAAATGGCCAGTTGGACACTAAAAGGCTCCAATTGTCAGGAGAAATGACATGGGGTGGGGTGAATGTAAAGATGACGGCTTTGGTGGACTCTGGGGCTGATGATTGTATTGTCGACCCGAAAATTGTTAACATCTTGAAATGTCCGGTGATTAGACTCGAGAAAACCAAGGAGCTGTATGACCTCAACGGGCGCCTCTTGGGGGTGATTACACATAGAACAGAGAGTCTACATATGCGTTTATCGGGAAATCACGTGGAGACTAGACAGTTTTTCATTATGCCCTCCAGGTCAGCCCCAGTGGTCCTGGGTCTGACTTGGCTGGCCAGGCACAACCCTGACATAAACTGGGGCATGCCTAGGTTAGAGAGATGGAGCTTGTTTTGTCACTCACATTGCCTGCAGTCAGCCGTAAACCACCACCGTAGTCCAGCTAAAGCAATAATGGAATCTATTAACCTAGAAAATGTGCCAGTAGAATACCACGACTTACGGGAAGTTTTTAGTAAAGACCGGGCCTTATCTCTCCCTCCGCATCGACCTTATGATTGCGCGATAGAATTGGTTCCTGGCGCACCACTGCCTAGTACACGCCTGTACCGAATTGCCAAGCCGGAACTCCAAGCCCTTAATGAATATGTCACAACGTCGCTGGCTGCCGGGCTTATTCGGCCTTCCAAGTCGCCGCTAGGGGCAGGATTTTTCTTCGTTGAGAAAAAAGACAAGACTCTACGCCCTTGCATCGATTTCCGTGGTCTGAATAACATAACAATTAAAAACAAATACCCATTACCGCTAATGGAGTCAGCATTTGCTCCATTACATTCTGCTGCGGTGTTTACCAAATTAGACCTTTGCAGTGCCTACCATCTGGTTAGGATAAGGGAGGGCGACGAATGGAAAACATCGTTTAGAACACCCATCGGGCATTTTGAGTATTTGGTTATGCCTTTTGGCCTCTCAAACGCTCCCGCAGTGTTTCAATGTTTCATTAATGATGTCTTGCGTGACATGCTTAATCACTTTTGTTTTGTTTATCTTGACGACATTTTGATTTTCTCTAGAAATCTAGCAGAACATCGACAACACGTTCGGCTGGTTTTGGAGCGACTGCTGGAAAACCGGCTATACGTGAAGGCAGAAAAGTGTGCGTTTCACACCAGTTCGGTCCAGTTCCTCGGCTATATTGTGGAGAGGGGTCAATTGAGAGCCGACCCGGCCAAGATCCAGGCCGTGGTCGAGTGGCCAACACCCACGTCAAGAAAGCACTTGCAGAGGTTCCTGGGGTTCGCTAATTTCTACCGTCTGTTCATCCGCGACTATAGCATGAAAGCGGAACTTCTGACGAGGCTGACGTCTACCAAGATTCCGTTTATTTGGACTCAGCAGGCTGAGGCCGCTTTTGTTAAATTAAAATTATTATTTTCACGTTCACCGGTTTTGACACACCCTAACGAGGCTCTTCCATTTGTGGTCGAGGTGGATGCTTCAGAGACGGGAGTGGGGGCGGTGTTGTCCCAACGGTTCCCGGTTGACCAGAGGCTGCATCCCTGTGCCTTCTTCTCACGTCGGCTCAACCAGGCGGAGCGCAACTACGATGTGGGCAACCGTGAGCTGCTGGCCATTATTTATGCGTTGCAGGAGTGGCGGCACTGGCTGGAGGGCGCGGCGGAACCCTTCCACATCTTCACGGACCACAAGAACTTATCGTACCTCCGGTCCGCTCAGAGACTAAATCCCCGTCAAGCGCGTTGGGCCCTGTTCCTGACACGTTTTAATTATATCATCACTTACCGACCAGGAGCCCGGAATACCAAGCCGGATGCCTTGTCCCGCATGCACGGTCCAGCCGCCGAGGGGTCTCCACCCGAAACGATCGTGCCGGAGAACAGAGTGTTGGGAGCCCTCCAGTGGGAGGTAGAGCGAAAGGTGGTGGAAGCAACTGGCGACACGCAGACCCCGGTAGCATGCCCTGGGAATAAGTTGTTTGTACCCACACACCTTCGTCAAGAGGTGCTGCAGTGGGGGCATGTGTCAAAAGTGGCATGTCATCCTGGGGTGGGTCGAACGCTGTCCCTAATAGCACAGAAGTTTTGGTGGCCAGGGCTACGCAAGGACATAAAAGAGTATGTCACGTCCTGTACGGTGTGTGCTCGTAATAAGCCCTCTCGCCATATGCCAGCCGGTCAGCTCCGCCCCCTGCCCATTCCCCACCGTCCTTGGTCGCACTTGGCGCTGGATTTCGTTACCGGGCTACCACATTCCAACGGGCAGTCGGTGATTCTTACGGTGGTGGACCGGTTTTCCAAGATGGCGCACTTTATCGCCCTGCCCAGATTGCCCACCTCGTTGCAAACGGCGGATATCCTGATAAGGGACATATTCAGGATCCACGGGATCCCATCCGACCTAGTGTCCGATAGGGGGCCTCAGTTTGTGTCCCGGGTGTGGAAGGCTTTCTGCAAGTCTTTGGGAGCTACGGCTAGCCTGTCTTCGGGCTATCACCCCCAATCAAATGGGCAGACGGAGAGAGCTAACCAGGACTTGGAGGCGGCGCTCCGATGTGTGTGCCATCAGCATCCTTCCTCGTGGGCATCCCACCTTCCATGGATCGAATATGCCCACAACACCCTCGTGTGCTCTGCCACAGGTTTGTCCCCGTTCAACGCTGCCTACGGCTATCAACCCCCTTTGTTCCCTTCCCAGGAGGGCGAGGTTGCCATTCCCTCGGTCCATATCCACCTCCGCCGGGCTCGCAGGGTTTGGCGGGACGCCAGGAAGGCCCTGTGCCGCACAAGGGCCCGCAACAGGCGACTCGCGGACAGGCACCGGATCCCAGCACCATCCTACCGACCGGGACAGAAGGTATGGCTCTCCACTCGGGACCTGCAGTTAGCGGGGAGTTCCAAGAAGCTGGGGCCTCGGTTTGTCGGCCCATTTGAAGTCGACTCCGTGATCAACCCGGTGGCAGTTCGGCTCAACCTGCCACCCACACTCAAGGTGCACCCAGTCTTCCACACGTCCTTGCTCAAGCCTGTCTCTGCCAGCCCATTGTGCCCGCCGGCCGCGCCCCCACCGCCTCCCCGGGTCGTCAGCGGGCAGCCTGTCTACACGGTTAGGGCCATACTGGACTCTCGAAAGCGTGGCAGGGGGATGCAGTATCTGGTCGACTGGGAGGGGTACGGTCCTGAGGACCGCCAGTGGATCCCCCGCTCCTGGATTCTGGACCAGTCACTTGTCCGTGACTTCCATTCGTCGCACCCTTCTCTGCCAGGTGGTCCGCCTGGGGGCGTTCGTTAGTGGGGGGGTACTGTCATGATTGGGGTCAGCTGGTTCTGTTTTCCCTTGCAGTTGCTGGGGAAACAGCTGGAGGGCGGATCCCGCCAAACACACCTGCTGCCCATTAGCTCGTCAGGCCAAGATAAAAGCCTGACAGAAGCAGCAAGGAGTGTCGGGTTATTACTCCGTGATGCTACTCTGTATCTCACACTACTCGCTGTTCTATCCGCCCTCGGGCATGATTTTGTGTTTCCTTGTTTTTGATTAAAACTAAGTTATCAGCATCACTGCCGTGGCTCTCCTACCTTCCTGCATTTGGGTCCTCCACTCCGTTTCGTGACAGCCAACTTCAACCGTGACAGATCGTGACAGCCACTCGCAGATAAAAGGGGCTGGGTCACATATAGATCACAAACTGAAACATCATCAATATCATCCACACACATAGTTGTCTACAGAAATAGCACTGTTGCTAATGAACTTTTGAGTTGAATAAATGCACACAGAACTACACCATTGTTTTTCGTTTGTCTTTCAGATTTCATGATGAACTGCCGCTTTTAAGTGACAGAAAATATTTCTGAGCACTTTTGCAGTTGTCACAACACCACTGTTCAGCCTGAAGAACATTAGATTTAGGTTGAAGAACTGTGCCCCCCCCCCCCCTTCCTGCAAAAAAATTAATGTTCCCCTGTAATTTCTTTCTGCAGCCACTGTGTCAGGATTCAAACACCACAAGGTGTCCTTCTTGTGGTAAGCTACAAAGTATGGATTGCTTGCTAGGAGATAAAAGAAGATCTTGCATTTCTCACATTTCCATCTGCTCCGACCCTTTGCACAGTACAGACATCAACCTCTGATATCACTGTGCCCCATGTTTTCATAACAGACATCCTACAGAGTATGTTCAGACATCTCTCCAACCCCAATCTTGCATTCAGTGTTGAGCAAGTTACTTCCAAAATGTAATATATTTCATATTACTAGTTACTTGCATTTAAAAGTAATAATTTTCTTTACAATATTACCGTCTGTGTAGAGTAAAGAGTTACTCAAGAAAACTTTAAATTTTAAAAACTTTTTTTTTAATTGGGTATTAACTCTTTGACTGCCATAAACGTTATAAAACGTTTAGCATAAACCTAGGGAAGGGCGCCGAGGACGTTAAAAGACGTCCCCTATGTTTTTTTTTTTTTTTTTTCAAAAACGGGTGCAGGAAAGCCTTGGGCAGCTGTGCTGAAAGTATCAGGCAGATCTGATTAGTCAAAGACTCGTTTTGGCCCCTAGAGGGCAGCGATGACTCTCTTTGCACAAGGTTGGATGGGCCGCCCACCGTGGGCGTCAGTAGAAGACGTGAGGCGGAGCTAGAGTGTTGAGGAGACATGGCTGAATAAGCCCACAATGGCTGCCCAAGCAACCGGTTGCAAGCAGCTCACGCTTGAGCATTTTTTTCAAAGACGGAAAGCATCAATCAATACTAAAAAGCGCATTGATGTCAACGATGATGATGACTCCGAGCTCTACGCCAAAGTTGGAAGCTTTGGCGTGACTGTTATGAACACGTAGTAAGCCTCACCGGCTAAGCGCGGCTAGCGCGGCTAGCGCTGCTAAGGCCGGAAAACGCGCACAATAGCCGGCCGGGTACTTCTACACAATCGGACATTCGATCGGGCGATGGAGAGTTGGCATCGACCAATGCAGATTGATGATGATGATGATGAGGACTCCGAGCTCTACGCCAAAGTTGGAAGCTTTGGCGTGACTGTTATGAACACGTAGTAAGCCTCACCGGCTAGCGCTGCTAACGCCGGAAAACGCGGAGCTGCACAAGCGGACATTCGATCGGACAATGAAGAGTACCCCGAGTCCAATGCATATTCATCGGAGGAGCGGGTACAGTCTGATCACGGAGAAGACACTGTTTCTGGACTACGATGCCACCATGAATGGAGTGGATAAAATGGATCAGAACATCTCCTACCACCCGGTATAGCAACTGAAGGACGCGAGGAAGCGAGACGTAACACCACCGTAACGTAACCGTAGCATGATCCTGATATTAGACTTGATGACACACTGCAGTATATACTTGCTATTCCCCGGAAAAAAACGGCCGGCAAGAAAGTGGCGCACGCGAAGAGGCAATCTGTTGTGCAAATGCTGTTGCGTCTCTTTGCACGCAGGAGAGTGTTACAAAAAGAAAAACTGTCGTTGAAACATCCACATATTTGTAAATAGCACCACAGTTGCACACATTTGTAAATAGTTTGCCAAATTGTTGTCAAATTGTTACACTGTTGAATGTAAATAAACGTATTTTGCTATCAAAAAACACTTTTTCATTCTTGGTGGTAGTGTTTTATAGAAGTAAAGCACTATTTAGGTGTTTGTGGCATCATTCATGGACAAAAAGAAGTGTCAAATTCACTAGAATGCATGAAATAATATCGTTTCACTAAAAGCTTGATTTCTCCGTATTTTGGTCCAACACAGGCGAAATTGGGTCAAACTAACCATTTTCTATTGTTGATTACTAAAGAACGGAATAAGGTAGAAACAAACTCTTTTCAGGTGGATCAATGTGGTTTTTGTCCCAGCCATGGACCAGTCTTCACCCTCATCAAGGTGCTTGAGGGTGCATGGGAGTTTTCCCAAACAGTGTTTTGTGAACTAGGAGAAGGCGTTCAATTATGTTCTTGGGAAGTTCGTGGGGGGTGCATTACGACATACCAAACACCTTGGTACGGGCTGTTCAGTCTGCCCTGTCAGTGATTCTGTTTATAACCTTTATGGACAGAATTTCTAACAGCAGCCGAGGCCTTGAGGGAAACCAAATTGATGGCCATTGATAGTCATTGAAAGTTGAATATTAAAAAAATAAAATAAAATAAAAAATAGAGTATTTAATGACTATTCAATGAATATCTGAGGGCATGGATACCTAACTCCTTATTGCTGCTGAATAAGACATTTTACCTCTCTGAAACTTTTATAAGTTTTAGAGAATGTGAGAGATTACATTTCATGAATTTTTTTTTTAAGTAATGTGATCCACAAAGTCAATTTCAAGGTCAACTAAAACAAAAGGTCAAAAGATTACAAAAATATACACTAAACTTCTAAATTGTTGAAAAGCATTCCCACATATCTTGTTTCTAACCTTTATTGTGGGAATGCTTAAAAAATAAATAATGAAAAATAACATGCAAAAATTAACTACACAGACAGAAGTAATATTTTATTGAAGGGTTATATAATACAGTTTAAAGACGCTATATGAAAATTCATTGAAACATAGGAACCTCTTTTACAAAAGGATACGAAAAATTCACACAAGCAAGCCCCATATACGACTGTCCATCAATTGCAGCTACTTTGTGTCATAGAAGGAGGATGCCTGAAATGGAAACCAGTAATGTCACTGTCCATGCCATTGTACAGAGCACCAACTTTGGATCAGAGAGTGCCAAAAAGGGCTGCGTATCAAGAACACGTTCTGTACTTGTGTAGCCTGACTTGAAGAATTGGTTGGAGGTGCCCTGGACCAATTGTTTTGTCCAGCCGTGATTTACCTGTGTGCCTTAGCTAATCTATGCCCGTCTCTTGAATATGGCTTTTTTTTTTGGAGGTCAGGAAAATTGCCAGGATGTTTGTGAAGCATTTGGGCAGCTTCTCTAGCCACTTCAGATTGCTAACCCCTGTTTGCAGCAGACCTTGCAGCAGAGTCGTGAAGCCAAAGGCCTGCGGTGCAGACGAGACCGTGTCACACCAGCGGACGCTACATGGTTAAAGAAAAAGAGAAAACTAATTTTAATCTGTCTTTAACTCTTTGACCGCCATAAACGTTATAAAACGTTTTGCATAAACCTACGGAAGGGCGCCGAGGACGTTAAAAGACGTTCGCTATGTTTTTTGTTTTTTTTTGGAAACGGGTGGAGGAAAGCCTTGGGCAGCTGTGCTGAAAGTATCAAGCAGATCTGGTTAGTATAATGACTCGTTTTGGCCCCTAGATGGCAGCGATGACTCTCTTTGCACAAGGTTGGATGGGCCGCCCACCGTGGGCGTCAGTAGAAGACGTGAGGCGGAGCTAGAGTGTTGAGGAGACAATGGCTGATGAAGCCACAATGGCAACCGGTTGCAAGCAGCTCACGCTTGAGCATTTTTTTCAAAGACGGAAAGCATCGATCAATACTAAAAAGCGCATTGATGTCGACGATGATGATGACTCCGAGCTTGACGCCAAAGTTGGAAGCCTTGACGCGACCGTTATGATCACGTAGTAAGCCTCACCGGCTAAGCGCGGCTAGCGCTGCTAAGGCCGGAAAACGCGCACAATAACCGACCGGGTACTTCTACACAATCGGACATTCGATCGGGCGATGGAGAGTTGGCATCGACCAATGCACATTGATGATGATGGTGAATCCCGAGGTTGACGCCACAGTTGGACGCGGCCTTTATTCTCACGTCATAAAGCATCACCGGCTAGTGCTGCTAACGCCGGAGCTGCACATGCGGACATTTTGTCGGACAATGAAGAGTACCCCGAGTCCAATGCATATTCATCGGAGGAGCGGGTACAGTCTGATCACGGAGAAGACACTGGTTCTGGACTACGATGCCACCATGAATGGAGTGGATAAGAACATCTCTTACAACCCGGTATAGCAACTGAAGGACATGAGGAAGCCAGACGTAACACCACCGTAACGTAACCGTAGCATGATCCTGATATTAGACTTGATGGCAACACACACTGCAGTATATACTTGCTATTCCCCGGAAAAAACGGCCTGCAAGAAAGTGGAGCACGCGAAGAGGCAATCTGTTGTGCAAATGTTGTTGCGTCTCTTTGCACGCAGGAGAGTGTTACAAAAAGAAAAACTGTCGTTGAAACATCCACATATTTGTAAATAGCACCACAGTTGCACACATTTGTAAATAGTTTGCCAAATTGTTGTCAAATTGTTACACTGTTGAATGTAAATAAACGTATTTTGCTATCAAAAAACACTTTTTCATTCTTGGTGGTAGTGTTTTATAGAAGTAAAGCACTATTTAGGTGTTTGTGGCATCATTCATGGACAAAAAGAAGTGTAAAATTCACTAGAATGCATGAAATAACATCGTTTCACTAAAAGCTTGATTTCTCCGTATTTGAGTCCAAAACAAGTGAAATCGGGTGAAACTAACCATTTTCTATTGTTGATTACTAAAGAACGGAATAAGGTAGAAACAAAGTTTTTTTCTGATGAAAGATGAAAGTCCAATCTTTCATTTGGTAGTACGTGTGTTTCCATAGTCCAAACAGAACATTTTCTGTGGACCTTGAAAATCAGTCAAAATGCTTAAATCGGCTGGCACTGACGGCATCCCTTTTCTGAAAACGTCTGGCAGTCAAAGAGTTAATTTATTTAATCATGAGTTCGAGGTTTTAAAAGGAACCCCAACTGTAATGAAAAGTTTGCTCTATATTATTTATTTGGTTGTTACTAACATAACTATGAGTTCATTTTTCAAAAATAATTTCCAATTTAATACATTTGGTAGAAACTTTATTTGGACATATTGTTATTTACGTCGCAACGCATTCAGTGCGTAGTGACGTAAAATGGTGGCGGCTCTTAGCCGAGCAATGTGAAACTCCTATTAAAAAAAAAAAAAAAGGCAAGGTAAGCCTCGTAGCATTACTAAAGAAACAACACTCGATCGGGAGAGTCACCCTCCCCCACGCCGTGCTTTCGTCATTCACCAGACGCATTCAAGAGTGTGGACTGTCCCTTTAGGAACGCTACGGAGGCTTACCTTGCTTTCTTTATAGGAGTTTCACATTGCTCAGCAATTATCCAAATAAATAATATAGAGCAAACTTGTCATTACAGTCGGGTTCCTTTTAAAAAGAAAATGTAAAATTTGCAACCATAGCTGGTAATGTGAACTTGTAATGAGGACCTTCAACTGTATAGCGCCACGTGTGGTATAATGTTAAATATTTTGACTCTATGGTGTGAGATCATTGCCTTTGATTCATAATTGTATTTTTTTTTTCAAGATATAAATATTGGAACTGATATTTGGTCTGGTAAATAAACAATCCCAGACTGTACACCATACATAAAATTATCAACATACTCAAATTAATTTACACACAAGGGAAAGATGAGTTTATATTGCCAATGTGTGTTCCTCTTAACAAAAACACAATGTAATTTTTGTATGTATAGAGGGGATGGAAGTACAGCCCCTCTGGTGCCAGGGTGTAATTTTTTTATGTTTTTATTTTTGCTAATCTGTTTACTCATCAGTTTACTCATCTGTACCCAGATTACTAATCTGTACAAATACTATGAACAAATACCGTGAGAATTCATCTTGCAGAGCAAGGTTAAAAGATGCCAGCATTTTCACATAATTTTATGTTTTTGTCTGTTTGATGACATTGTTTTAAAAAATAAATCAGACTTCATGTTCAAGCAGTTACTCAGTACTTGAGTATTATTTTCAGTGAACACTTTTTTACTTGAGTAATTTTTTATGACTACTTTTTACTTTTACTTGAGTAATATTATTTTGACGTAACGCTACTCTTACTTGAGTAAAATTTTTGGCTACTCTACACACCTCTGTCTGTACCCACAGTTTAGTACGTCAATAAGAAATGAAGAACACACAAAGAAGAAACGGTATCATGACATCATATTGGAAAGGACAGTGTCTCAAAGCTCTCTGTGCTAAAATGCCCATAAAGTGAACACAAGAAGAAATACAAGGTGATTCTTTGAGTATACCACACTGACCAAAAACCGATTTTTTGGGACAGGAAACCTACGGCAGCGGGCACACCGTCACATTGTGACTTTTTTTTTTTTACCTTGTGCAACAAAGTTAGCTGCTAATGCTAACATGTAATATGTAGTGTAGACGAGCCATGAAGCACTTTGGCTCTTGCCAGAGATCCTCCAATATCTTAGATCGGCAAACCTATACAGTATTGTGGTGGAGGGGTTTGTGTGTCCCAATGATCCCAGGAGCTATGTTGTCTGGGGCTTTATGCCCCTGGCAGGGTCACCCATGGTAAACAGGTCCTAGGTGAGGGACCAGACCAAGCACGGCTCAAATCACTCCTTATGATGAATACAACCATTGGCAAAACGTTACCCTTGCCCGGACGCAGGTCACCGGGGGCCCCCTCTGAAGCCAGGCCTAGAAGTGAGGCTTGCTGGCGAGCGCCTGGTGGCCGGGCCTGCACCCATGGGGCCCGGCCGAGCATAGCCCAAAGAGGCAACGTGGGTCCCCCTTCCCATGGGCTCACCATCGGTGGAGGGGGCCAAAGGGGTCGGGTGCAGAGTGGGCTGGGCGGCAGCCAAGGGCGGGGACCTTGGCGAACCGATCCTCGGCTGCAGAAGCTAGCTCTTGGGACATGGAATGTCAACTCTCTGGTGGGCAAGGAGCCCGAACTGGTGTGTGAGGCTGAGAGGTTCCGACTAGATATAGTCGGACTCGCCTCCACACACAGTTTGGGCTCTAATACCAGTCCTCTCGAGAGGGGTTGGGCTCTAATACCAGTCCTCTCGAGAGGGGTTGGACTCTCTTCCACTCTGGAGTTGCCCACTGTGAGAGGCGCAGAGCAGGTGTGGGCATACTTATTGCTCTCCGACTCGGCGCCTGTGCGTTGGGGTTCACACCGGTAGACGAGAGGGTAGCCTCCCTCCGCCTTCGGACATGGGAGGAGTTCAGTGAGGCCATGGAAAACGACTTCCGGACGGCTTTGAGGAAATTCTGGTCCACCATCCGGCGTCTCAGGAGAGGAAACAGTGCACCAAACTAGAAAGTTTGCCCAGATGCATTTACCCAACTTACTGCCAAGCAATTCCACGAATCTCATTTTATGTATGGCAAAATTCTTCATTCACAAAAAAAAGTTTCAAAAAATCTCACGTTTCTCAAAAATTTGTAAGCAAATTTGGCATATATATTAAGTCTTTAAAATGTATTAAAATACCTAAAGTACAAATCATATATAATATTTTGAAGAAATTACCTCTTGTGTTGAGTTGAATGTTCTGATTTCATTTGTGTAATGTCATTTATATTTCATTTTTTTCTTTTATGTATGCTGCGATTGGCTGGCAACCAGGTGTACCCCGCCTACTGCCCGAAGCCAGCTGGGATAGGTTCCAGCGCCCCCGTGACCTTTGTGAGGACAAGCGGTTAAGAAAATGGATGGATGGATGGATCTTTTATGTATGTAATTTACAATTGTATGTGAACATTGTATGATTCTTTGAATGTATTTATTTATTTAGTGAACTACTGTTCCCTTGGCAGTTATTGTGGATTTTTAATGAAAAATTATTGATTGTTGCCAAGTTTGTATGTCTTACAGCAAATAAACAGAAAAAAAGGAAAAATAACCCCCTGGCATTATCGTGTGTGTGCGTGTGTGTGCGTGTGTGCGTGTGTGGTTTTGATTTGTTTCCTTTATATAGTACACTAGTATACTAATATATAATGTTTCATTTTGTTTGTTTCGGGTAAACTGTTTTGTACTTGTACTATGGGTTCAATAAAGCTGGTTTAAAAAAAAAACACGGGTTTCCGGCAAGAACCGGATGAAGAATAACGTTTTCCCACAATCCTTCTTTCTCGTTGTCTCTCTTTTCCAACTGCCGCCATGTCGAAGAGAGGTAAGAATTACGCGTAGTTCAATCCGTGTTGATCAGCAATTTCCCGTTTCCCATCGGACGATACTTTATACTTATTCAGATTCATTAGCTATTATTCAGTTTTATTTGTGTTGGCTTTTCTATTGTCTTCGTTTTATATAGCTGTTATGGTTGCCTCGATGCCTCGCGCTGCCGTGTTTCTGTAAGAGTAGAAACGCAACCTTTTTCCACTGCTGCTCAACATACTAAATCATTTATGTAGATAAAATACGTTAATGACACGATTCTAAAATTGATGTTTATTTGTGCTAGCTCATACAAACCCAGCCGACGTCTTACGGGCAATTTCATATAGAAATGTAGAGGTCTGTCGATTTCTGGCGTCGCCATGTGTGTATCCGACGTAACGTAGGGCTTTGCGTATCAGCTGGGACAGTCCATGTAAGCGAGAAAAAGTTGCCTTGACATTCGATGTTTGATATTCACTCACTCCTACCGTCGCGAAGTTCTACAAATTACATTCTCCAGTGTGACGTGTCATCAAATGACCATAAAGGTCATATATATATATATATTTTTTTTTTTAATTCTGATTGCTGTGGTAGCTAGCAATGGTATGTAACAAACTACTAAAGCTCCAATATTTGTCATATCTCTCATTATAGACAAGTTGGGGACATTCAGCGGACCAAAAAGATCATATCTGTTCAAAAATATTCACAAAAATCAATTAAAACACCCTTTGTCCGCTGTGTGCTTATGTCCCCAACTTGTCCGTAATGAGAGGTATGATAAATATTGGAGCTGTAGTAGTTAGTTGCATACAATTGCTGACTACCACAGCAATCAGAATAAGAAAATGTTTTTTTATTGATTTTTGGTGAATATTTTTTAACATTGGTCATTATTGTCCCTTGCATGTCTTCAAATTGTCAAAAATGAGAGATATGGTAAATATTGAAGCTGTAGTAGGTAGTTGTTTACCATTGCCAGCTACTACAGTAGCCAGAATTTTAAAAAAAATCACACTTATGGAGAATGTAATTTGTAGACAGTCCCTAACTTAGACGGTAGGAATGAATATCAAACGTCGAACATCAAGCCAACCTTTTTTCACTGCCAATGTACGAAAAAAAAAATAGACTAGATGTCGCTTGACTCTCTTAATGCCAGTCAGTTTCCAGAAAAGATACCCTCAAAAAATTTCCTGGAAAAGCTTGTTGTCCTGGAAAATTATATTTCTGTACTTGTTATGTTGTTACATCCAAATGTTGTTGTTTTTTTTGTACTTTTGCACAAGTGGCACAGTGCTGGATAGGTGGTTTTCAAGACATGTTTACAATAGCTACCAACTACTTAATTGTGGCATTTAAGCACAAACTATGATAAAACTGATTTAGAATCAGTATACATTATTGTTGTCTGAACATTTGCACAGGAATTATATTTAAATAAATGAAAGCTTTAAATACTTTTTGTTGGGTTTATTAGATTCAAATCGTAATCGTCCTGAGTGATTGTAAAAAATAAATTGACGTTTTATTTTTCGGCCACATCGCCCAGCCCTTCCTTGCAAGCATTCGCCGCTCATACAGGCTTACGGTAATTTGGAATACACCGATAAGATTTTCTTCCTTTTTTGTACAAGGGTTTTTCCTGGCTCAAATTGAGGCAGAGGTGGTACCATCCTGACATAATGGGCGACTACCGATACCAGGTATCGGTGCCAACGCAGTCTTATTTGAAGGTATTGGTACTCGCATCGGTGACGGATACCATTATTGGCCGCCCTCCTGCAGCCGTTTTACGATCATGAACTAGAAATGAGAAATTATATGAATTGCCATTAATTCTAGGGCGAGTGCGATTTACTATGTGATTTAAACAAAACAAAAAATGTTTTAGGTCCTGTTCTATTTTCCAACATACACAAATAAATCCATGTTATTAAACATTAATCAACCAGTGAGAAGCATTTGATAAAACTTTTATTATAAAAGTGCAAACGTTTTCATGGTTCTATTTCGTCCTTCCTGACCGCCAAGTGGCGATGCTGAAACAGCACGTAAAATCCTCCACGCGCACGCGTCACTCGAGAGAGAATTCTATAAAGGATATGTCCATTGTTCCAGCTGACGTGACCCTCATGTATAAAGGGGGAGTGTAGCCGGAAACGTGTCTCTTTGAACCTTCTCGCTCTGTCACTCGCGGCAGTGTTTACCGCTGTTCTTCGTCTCCGTATCTGTCGGGCGGCCTGTGATCATGTTGATCAGGGCAGCAGGGTTTCCTGCCCCCTTTGGCTGCGACGGCTCGGTGTATTTTTCACTTTTTAATTATATGTATAAACGTTGGAGCTCCCCTTCCATCTTTGCATGGTTTCGCTCATCGCTGAGTGAAGCTTCAAGTTAGTTAGTATTTATGGTGAGAGTCAGCGACTGTTGACGTCCTGCCTTCTGTTGCTTGGCTTGTTTTAAAACTCGCTTGTGTGATACGATTGTGTATCTTTTTCTAACTTGTATTGCTTGCCTCTCAACCTTTGCGGCTCCGTCCGTGGGTCGCTACCCGCCTTGATGTTGGTTGATGACGTCTACTACTTTATGAAGACACAAACGTTCACTTGCGTGTTGCCGTGAGCACTTGTGGATTTGTTTGTTCCGTTGGTGAAGAGGCCGGTTTTCTGCCTCCTCTCCCACACGAAGATGGCAGCCGGTTGACTTGCGCACTCCCTTTGTTTTTTGTTTTTTTCGCACTCTCATTGCGCGTCGATTAGCGGCTGATATGGACGATGGCGCTCGCTGTAAGCACTGTGGCGACCCGAAGAGGGACACGCTGACTGCTGTCTTGACTGTAATGCAGTAGCGACCGTTGCTGCGACGGTCCACGCTCCGGTGAACGCTACTCTTGTTAGGCCTCACCAGGACGCAGCGGCTGCCCAGGGGCGGTCATCGCCGAGTGGGGGAATGCCCCCCCCCCCCCCCCCCAAGAGGGGTGGGCAAAACGCAGGTCTGCTTCTCCTGCTGCCCTTGATTATCGGATTATCGGATTAAGAAGAGTCAGGCTGACTCAGATTGCCTTACAGTTGATTCACTTGCAGGCGTGTGTAATGGCAATACAGACTCAGTTGGGTAATCAAAACCCTAATGCTTCTCAGGCCTCATCAGTGGCGTTGCCCGATTCAGAGGTGGACATGCCGGATGCAACACTCCAATTGCCCTCCCAAGCGGACGACGTGGATTCTGGGCCGCATTCGGGAATGGACTCTGTGTCCACTGCCCTGTCTTCTCCATCTGACCGTTTTTCAGCTGGTGCGGATTTGGTGCGTTCTGTTATGCTTAACGCTTTCCGATGTTTAAAATTGGCCATGTCTGTTTTTTCTCAGCCCCAGGCTGAGTGTGGCCTCTCTCCGATGGTCTACTCCGAGTCTTTTTGTATCCCAGAATCTCGTCTTTTTTTGACAGACCTTCATTCCTGCTGGTACAACTCTAGTGTAACTCCAAGGCTCCCTGCGGGCGGCCGTGCAAACATGCAGTGTCTTAATCCTATTGGTTTGGACCGTATGCCTAATGTTAACTATTCTGTGGCCTCACTCGTCTCCCTGGAGGAAGCCCTTGGTGAGGCTGTGAGGTGCTCTAGCCCTCATTGGCGCTTGATGGACGAACTGGTCATTAAACCTTACAATGCGGCAAAGGTTGTAGCACGCGCATCTCCTACTGGCTCGCTCCGCATCTTTGAGAGACAACGTAGTGGATGAGGCTACATCATTCTGTAACATGGCACTGAGAGATTTAACCCTCTTTTCGAGGGAGCATGGCCGTATTATGGCTTTGCTCATCCAGGGTCCTTCTGGGGGATCACTCGTTATTGCTGGTGGCCCCTCTTTCTTCAGACTTTACCTCTCCTACACAGTCTCTGCTCCTCCGAACCGTGGATCCTGCCCAGTCCGTTGGATCTGCTGTCCCAACAGCAGGGTCACATTTGGCATCCCAATCCCCACCGACTCCATCTGTGTGTCTGGCCGATGAGGGTCGAGACCCATTGATGACTGAGTGCTCGTCTTCTGTTCAGCATACGGTCCTTAATGCCAGGGCTTCGTTCACTCGTTCGCTGTATGCTAACAGGTGGAAGCTGTTTACGGAGTGGTGTGCAAGTTGCAGGAGGGATCCCGTGACATGCCCTATTCCCGCTGTGCCGGAATTCCTCCAATCTGTTTACAATAAGGGCCGTTCCCCTTCTACGATCAAGGTCTATGTGGCGGCCATTTCGGCCGGCCATATTGCACTGGATGGCAAGTCTGTGGGTTGCCATAACCCTAGTGGCCTCCTTCTTCAGGGGTACCCTTCGCCTTTGTTCTAGGAACCCGCCTCAAGTCCCCACCTGGGACCTCCGTCTGGTACTCGACGCATTGAGTAAGTCCCCTTTCAAACCGTTGGTCGAAGGGGAAATTCGCTGGCTGTCTCACAAGACAGCGTTTCTGCCTGCGATAGCATCCGCTAAGCGGGTGGGGGGGCTCCACGCCCTATCTGTTAGCCCCAAATGCCTTCGTTGGCACCCTGACAGGGCAGGGGTCACGTTGTGGCCAAATGCTGCGTTTGTGCCAAAAGTTTTGTCTGGCTCTCACGCCAACCACCCTATTCGTCTCGCTTATTTTGCTCCACCTTCGACGGATGGGGTTGACGCCCCGGGGTTTTGTTGTCCTGTGAGGGCGCGCTGCTCTTATTTGGATGCTACGGCATGTTGCCGTGCATCCACCCAACTTTTTGTGGCTTACGACGGCCCAAATAAAGGGGGGTGATTCGGGAGTCGTACCGGGTCTCTGGTTCCCCTCCTTCTGGGGTGCGCTGTCACTCCACCAGGAGTGTGTCTACGTCATGGGCAGTTTTGAAAGGAGTGTCCTTGGAGGACGTTTGTGCGGCTGATTCCTGGTCGTCTCCTTGCACGTTCTCCAGATTCTACAGTTTGGATGTCACCCTTCTCATCCACTGGATGTGGTTCCAGGTCCGGCGGGGGCACCTCTGTGAGGCACACTTTCCCGGGTCTTAGTGACATCGCTGGTATTTGGCGTTTCATGCTGTTTAAGCACCGCCACCTGGCGGTCGGGAGGGACAAAATAGAACGAAAGTTACGTATGTAACTACGGTTCTATGAGTCCCGAGCGACCACCAGCCTTGCTTGTCACTCAGGACCCTCGTGTTGGTTTGCGCGAGAAGGCTCTGAGAGACACATTTCTGGCTATGCTCCTCCTTTATACATGAGGGTCACGTCAGCCGGAACAATGGACATACCCTTTATGAATTCTTTCTCGAGTGACGCGTGCGTGTGGGGGATTGTCCGTGCTGTTTCAGCACCGCCACCTGGTGGTTGTTCGGGACTCTTAGAACCATGGTTACATGCGTAACTTTCGTTCTGTACTTTCAAAAAGTCACAGTAAAAATAAACTCAAAATGTGTATAGTATATTCTAATTCAAACTTGAAAAGAAAAAACTCTTCTCGATACCAATTAATATATAAAATTCACTCAGTAACAGCTAGGAATGCACTCAAATGAATTCTTTGGGCCGAATCCGAAAATGATAAATGCTTGGGCAGAAACTGATTTGTATTATCATTGCATTTTTAATAATTAATTAAAATTATATTGTTGTTATTAAATATTTAGGCCTATTAAGCACAAGCATTTTAACAAAGCACAATATAAATTGAAATGCATCCACATCACAGACATCAGAGACATGTTGGCAAATGGTACATTAAACACCAAACGCGGGGTGAGCAACTGAGCATGCGGTGCCGTGCGGATGACGCATTTGTAGGCTATTTGGAGCGGGGTGCGGCGCACTTAAAATCGGCACATTCACATATTCACCAACGTTTAAAAATAAATTTCTTTGCGCCAGCCAATCGGCTTTGGGGACTTACTGCAGGCACACACGGCGTCCTGTACAGATCTGTAAGTGTTTACTTTTTTAAAACTGTTGATAGCAATAGTGCTAACTAAGGCTGGGCAATATGGCCCAAAAATAAAATCCTGATTTTTGCAGTCATTCAGGATGATTACGATTTTAATCTAATAAACCCAACAAACATTTATTTAAAGGTTTCATTTATTCTAAAATAATTCCTGTGCAAAATGTTAAGACAACAATAATGTATACTGATTCTAAATTAGTTTTAACATAAATTTAACATTCATAGTTTGTGCTTAAATGCCACAATTAAGTAGTTGGTAGCTATTGTAAACATGTCTTGTAAACCACCCATCCAGCATTCTCTGCCACTTGTGCAAAATTGCAACTCACACAAACATTTGAATGTAACAGAACATAAGAACAACACCTTTTAATAATCCAGAAGACAAAAATCCACTTCACAATTTAGCAAATTTTCAAAGATTCAATAAAAAAAAAGGACAATTTGTCAAATTAATTCGATTTATTGCCCAATCCTGGTGCTAACATTAGCTAAAGTATTTAGCACTGCCACCAGAATGCAAGTGAAAAAGTGGAAGCGCTCAGGGGCTCTCATCAAAGAAAAAAAGGAAGGCGAGGCAGATTCTCACTACACAATATCTTATATTGCATAGCGTCTTTGTTTTTTTGCCAAAATGCATCTACACAACTGACTTGATGCCCCTCTTTGGTACTAAACTTTCAGTTGCATCCGCCATTATAGCGTCGTGTTGAAGTCGCCTCCACATTTCCCTCCCCTCCTGAAATGACTCCAGCTAAGACGCACACAGTCTCTCTGGTCACACTGTCCATGTTAGGGATGGGAATTGATAACTATTGATTAACAATTTGATTCTTTATTGATTCTCTTATCGATTATTTTTTGGAAAAAAGTTGAACATAAATAAGCAGCTTTTTTATGTCTTAGTTGTATCTATAAACAAGAGACATGTTTAAAGTAACATGGCCTTACAGACCCAACAGTGAAGTTTTAAGGTCTACATTCAAGGACTCAATGGGGTGCCATGGGGTCCCCAGAAAAATAAAAGAAAGAAAGAAAAAAAGATCATCTGTAGAAATTTTGAACATACAACCTAAATTATTTTGTGACAAAAATGTCCAACTCCAGTAAGATGAACCCTGAGCACTTAAACGCCTCCTTGTCTCATTCAAAACATAACACAGCCAGTAGACTGGTGTTTGACTCCCGTGAGCAGAGTCGGTGTGGAAGTAGCGAGTGCTGCTTTTATGTCATGGTTCGTTTTATACATCTTTGCATGTTTTGCAACCTTGAATGGACCCTGATGAAAAAAACAACAACACTTGCGGACCGCGGCGTTTAGTCAGATACGGGCTTTAACATCAGCAGTTACTAACGCCACGTTTCACATTAAGGCAAACTGGTGCTAATATATTACTACCCGTACCTGGAGTGTTGAACACTTGCATTGCTGGCGAGCGTTGCTTTTGTGTTGATCCCACCAGGACGCCGTAGCGCTCACAAACACGACAGACAGTCATCGCATGCTGTGTTCAAAT
Organism: Leptonotus elevatus; assembly: GCF_054856555.1. Classification (NCBI taxonomy): domain Eukaryota; kingdom Metazoa; phylum Chordata; class Actinopteri; order Syngnathiformes; family Syngnathidae; genus Leptonotus; species Leptonotus elevatus. The sequence goes on along the minus strand of NW_028233620.1, from coordinate 16,279 downwards.
CCATAGTGTTAGTGTTTCCTCCCCTTAGATGTAATATCCAATTTGCAAACATTGCAAGTTGGCCTGTTAGCTTGTCTTGGAAGATGTCAACAAACTTTCGAGCGTGGAGCCATGTTTGTTGCTCGGCGCGTATGGAAATGTCGCGTGACTCGCGGTATGTCATCGGCCCACACCGATAAGGGAATAGTTATCAAAAGCAGCAAACGATGCAAAGTAATTGAAACACTGGGAGCCGCTTATCAACAAGAATCCTTTTTTTGATTCTCATCCCTAGTCCACGTCCTCTGCTGCACCCCTTTACAAATGATCTATCTAATCTCAGCCCATCGCAATTACTTAATCGCGTGTTTTCGAACCGCGGTTAAATCACAAATGCAGTTAATCGTTCAGCTAATTAATTGTGTGCAATGTATATATTCGGGTATAAAGGTATTTTATTTAAAATCATCTGTTATTTTTGGCTGGGGAATTTTTTTTAGTAGTGGTATCCGTATCGGTCGGAAAAAAAGTTGTATCGAACATCCTTAATCCTGACCATGCGCCATGACGTGCATGTACTCTGTAAATTAAAATTTTTGCAGCTAATTTATAATACTCCCATGTTCCGATGTTGATGATGATGATGATAATAATAATAGTTCCAATAAGAATATGACTATCAGGTTAAATTTTTCATTCATTCATTAAAACGGTTCTGCCGTAACATTTCATAAGTGGGAAGTATCGGCCACTGTTTTTTCCAGGATTCAAAAATATGAATTTCCGTTGCATGATATGGCGACGTTTTAAAGTATAGCTTTGAGATATAGATGAAAATTGTATTTCCAGGTTTAGCCAGCAAGACAATGAGACGCCTGACAGCCAGCGTCATGTCAAATATGCACAATATATATACAGACTACAAACATTTTGCATTTCCACCATGGATGAAATATTGCCGTCATGACAATCATTAAAAAGTCATCCACTAGTACATACTAAATTGTAAATATTGTTTAGCGATGTTGTAAAACACTATTATGTTTATTCATTTACATACTGTGTTTTTATGACTTTGGCGCCATCGCTCCCTCGAAACCAGGAAATGGCCCTGTGTGCAACACTTGCTCCGTCCTATATCGTCCTGTGGTTTTTCTTTTTTAAGACAAAAAAAGGTTGTGCTTTACCTTGACTAGGTTCGGCGACGACTGCCGCCTGTCAAACTGACAGTTGTGACGTGTCTTATCAGCTCATGTTCCGTGGCGGAGCTGTCATGTGACGCTCCACGCCGACTACGCAACTACGTCGCTCGATCGCCAGAGAAGTGGATCCCATGTGTGGGAAAGTTGAAAAGTTCCTTCGTCCCTGTTTAGTGTGTCCGGTCCTGTTTCCTGATCTCTATTGCTTCTTTATCGCAGTCCATTTCGTGTTTGCAGTGATCTGATATGGCGTTTGCTGTTTGTTTGTCACATTCCTTTGAGAGAAAAATAAAAAAAGAACATCAAAAAGAATGTGACAAACAGCAACACATTACACCAGAGCAGAAAAGGAATGGGCTACACAAGAAAACCTCAAATCTGCCATATCAGATCACTGCAAACGAGCAAACCACATCATGGACTGGGACAAAGCAAGCATCATTGGAACAGAAGAACAAAAGATGGATAAAAGAAGCAATAGAGATCAGGGAACCGGACACACTAAACCGGGACGGAGGAACTTTTCAACTTTCCCACACATGGGATTCACTTCTCTGGAGATCATCGAGCGATGGAGGGCGTAGTCGGCGTGGAGCGTCACATGACAGCTCCGCCACGCCCAGGAACATCAGCTGATAAGACACATCACAACTGTCAGTTTGACAGCTTCTGAGGAAGGCGGCAGTCGTCGCCGAAACTAGTCAAGGCTTAGCACAACTTTTTTTTTTGTCTTAGTAAAGAAAAAACACAGAACAGTCAGTGAAATCCTGATTGTAGTGTGTGCTGAACAAAATGTTTGTTTTACAGGACGTGGGGGTTCATCCGGAGCCAAGTTCCGAATCTCTTTGGGTCTTCCAGTGGGAGCGGTTATTAACTGTGCCGACAACACTGGTATGCTTGAGATAATGAAATGAAATAATCAAAACTTCAGTACAGCTGAAAACCTCTGAATGCTACGTTTGTACGTGTCGTGTAATTTGAACCATTTCAAAGGACTACCTTTCACACAACCTTTTGTGTGTTCTTGCATTATTCGAGTAATAGCTTTTAATATTTTGATGGTCTATCATTTTCAGTCATGTTTGGAAACGTTATTGTACGTTGTGAATAAAAAGCTGAACGTGGACAAAATCACAAATTAAATCGAAATCGCAATATTTGTCAAAGTTGCAATTAAATTTTTCCCTAAGTATGTATCCCTACTCGTCTCGGCACAGCATTCTGATTAATATTGCACCACCCATTTTTGTCAGTCTAAGGGGGCGGCAATTATGCCACTTGCTGTCGACTGCAAATTACATCACAGATGCTTAGGGCTCATGTAACCAATCACGGCTCAGCTTCCGAAAGCATTTGACCTGTTGTCTGGGTTTGGTTCATGTGACAGCAAACTGAGCCATGTTTGGTCATTACCCGTTTCCTGAGCATGTGTGATATTATCTTCAGTCGACAGCAAGTGGCAAAATTTGTTTTTGATGGGATTAATTGCACATGAAAAACAATCAATTTATTACATTAATAATCAACTAAATATTCTATTCTTACTGCTGAAAATAGCTAAATGAGTCAGGTATCCCTTGATCTTTTGCATACAGGATATAATCCATGATTTAATTGTGATGGTCTTTGTTTGGAAGGTGCCAAGAACCTTTATATCATCTCAGTGAAAGGCATCAAAGGGCGTCTTAACCGCCTGCCTGCTGCTGGAGTGGGTGACATGGTGATGGCAACAGTCAAGAAAGGGAAGCCTGAGCTCAGGAAGAAGGGTGAGTTCAAATGGAATGATGATTTTTATCCTTTTTACTTGCGTTTAACTGTGTTAGATACTGTTTGGGGTAGAACAATACATCGAAAATCTATTTAATATCGATTTAACTGCTTAAAATATGAATCTATTCGCAACTAACATGTTAACTTGTGCCTTGCGCAGCAGACCAACTTTCAGAGTGGGTTTTGCTTGCCAGGCTTGATTTGTCGCTCTTTCCTCAGATTCCTATTTTGGGAAAAAAAGATAAAATTGTCATGAAAAGTTGTCTAGCATGACCATCCTGCCTGTTAAAGTGTAGTAGACTTGCAGGTGCTACATTGCTACATGTACTTGCCTTTCAACGTAAGCTTTATTTATTTAGTTATTTTTGTTTAGAACAAACTTGATGGTCCAGCACTTGCCCTCTTTTTGTTTGTGACATGCTCGTTGAGGATCACCTGCTTTCAAGTATTTATTTATTTTATTAAAGAGCAACTCGAATATGTTAAAATTGGCTAAATGCAATATTACACCAACTAGGTATGTTCAATACAATTTTTTCCCCCAGACTGTATGAGTACTCTGCTCTTGTAGTTACCAAGTACTGATACCGCTAGTATGTTCGATGCATACATTTAAAAACAAAAAAAGATAATTTTAAAGAAAGACCTTTATATGCAACTATAGTAATTTTTCTTGAAGTTTCATGAATTTAATGTCAATTTTCAATTATTTTAATGTCTGGTTCCTGATCATAAAATGGCTCCATCGGTCCCTTTCGCGACTATCACCAATACCTTAAAATAAGGCCGGTTATCAGCATTGGTATCGGTACTCGCCCATCCTTAATACTA
>NW_028233619.1:20000-25000 GCF_054856555.1 Leptonotus elevatus | reverse complement strand
GTAAGGCGACCCGCGAGCCGGAGGAGCCGCCCGCCCGAACACCGGCGCGAGGCCGGCCGGCGGGGGCCCTCCGAAGGCGGGTCTTGGATGCCGTTCGTACGTGGGAGAAGGTGCGGCGTGTCGCGGGCGACGGCCTGCTGCCGAGGCTCCGGAGGCTCCGGGGGCGGCGCTCTGAAAATATCCGGAAGATCGGCCGACTTGGAAAAAAATTTGAGAACCGGGGCTGAGGAGGGGGAAAATCTGGCCAGGGAGGCCGACCCGAAGTGCCTCTAAGTCGGATAGGGATTGGGCGAAACTCCCTTGGAAGTGGCACTCTGAAAAAATTTCCAAGTTTGGCTGACTTAGAAAAAATTCGAGAACCAGGATGAGGAGGGGGGAAATGTGGCCAGTCAGGCCGACCCGAAGTGCCTCTTAGGCGGATAAGGGTTGGGCGAAACTCCCTTGAAAGTGGCACTCTGAAAAAATTTCCAAGTTTGGCTGACTTAGAAAAAATTCGAGAACCAGGATGAGGAGGGGGAAAATGTGGCCAGTCAGGCCGACCCGAAGTGCCTCTTAGGCGGATAGGGGTTGGGCGAAACTCCCTTGAAAGTGGCACTCTGAAAAAATTTCCAAGTTTGGCTGACTTAGAAAAAATTCGAGAACCAGGATGAGGAGGGGGAAAATGTGGCCAGTCAGGCCGACCCGAAGTGCCTCTTAGGCGGATAGGGGTTGGGCGAAACTCCCTTGAAAGTGGCACTCTGAAAAAATTTCCAAGTTTGGCTGACTTAGAAAAAATTCGAGAACCAGGATGAGGAGGGGGAAAATGTGGCCAGTCAGGCCGACCCGAAGTGCCTCTTAGGCGGATAGGGGTTGGGCGAAACTCCCTTGAAAGTGGCACTCTGAAAAAATTTCCAAGTTTGGCTGACTTAGAAAAAATTCGAGAACCAGGATGAGGAGGGGGAAAATGTGGCCAGTCAGGCCGACCCGAAGTGCCTCTTAGGCGGATAGGGGTTGGGCGAAACTCCCTTGAAAGTGGCACTCTGAAAAAATTTCCAAGTTTGGCTGACTTAGAAAAAATTCGAGAACCAGGATGAGGAGGGGGAAAATGTGGCCAGTCAGGCCGACCCGAAGTGCCTCTTAGGCGGATAGGGGTTGGGCGAAACTCCCTTGAAAGTGGCACTCTGAAAATATTTCCAAGTTGGGCTGACTTAGAAAAAATTCGAGAACCAGGCTGAGGAGGGGACCATCTGGCAAGGGAGTCCGACCTAAAGTGCATCTAAAGCGGATATGGGTTGGTCGAGCCTCCCTTGATTTGCCCTGGAGCTCCCACGTCTTAAAAAGGTCTCTCCTATAATTGTACACCAACCATTTTGAGGTTTGGGTGCAAACCTCTCGAATGGGGGGACTCGGTCCCCTATCTACAGCGCCCCTAATGACGACAGGTGGTACTGCGCCCCTGGTAGCCCGGCCATTGAAAATGAATGGGCCCATTCATTTCAATGGGGAATTTCGACCCCTGGTTGCCCGCCATTCATTTCAATGGGGAATTTCGACCCCTGGTCGCCCGCCATTCATTTCAATGGGGACTTTCGACCCCTGGTTGCCCGCCATTCATTTCAATGGGGGATTTCGACCCCTGGTCGCCCGCCATTCATTTCAATGGGGGATTTCGACCCCTGGTAGCCCGCCATTCATTTCAATGGGGGACTTCGACCCCTGGTAGCCCGCCATTCATTTCAATGGGGGACTTGGACCCCTGGTAGCCCGCCATTCATTTCAATGGGGGATTTCGACCCCTGGTCGCCCGCCATTCATTTCAATGGGGGATTTCGACCCCTGGTAGCCCGCCATTCATTTCAATGGGGGACTTCGACCCCTGGTTGCCCGCCATTCATTTCAATGGGGGATTTCGACCCCTGGTCGCCCGCCATTCATTTCAATGGGGGATTTCGACCCCTGGTCGCCCGCCATTCATTTCAATGGGGGATTTCGACCCCTGGTAGCCCGCCATTCATTTCAATGGGGGACTTCGACCCCTGGTAGCCCGCCATTCATTTCAATGGGGGACTTGGACCCCTGGTAGCCCGCCATTCATTTCAATGGGGGATTTCGACCCCTGGTCGCCCGCCATTCATTTCAATGGGGGATTTCGACCCCTGGTAGCCCGCCATTCATTTCAATGGGGGACTTCGACCCCTGGTTGCCCGCCATTCATTTCAATGGGGGATTTCGACCCCTGGTCGCCCGCCATTCATTTCAATGGGGGATTTCGACCCCTGGTCGCCCGCCATTCATTTCAATGGGGGATTTCGACCCCTGGTAGCCCGCCATTCATTTCAATGGGGGACTTCGACCCCTGGTAGCCCGCCATTCATTTCAATGGGGGACTTGGACCCCTGGTAGCCCGCCATTCATTTCAATGGGGGACTTCGACCCCTGGTTGCCCGCCATTCATTTCAATGGGGGACTTCGACCCCTGGTTGCCCGCCATTCATTTCAATGGGGGATTTCGACCCCTGGTCGCCCGCCATTCATTTCAATGGGGGATTTCGACCCCTGGTAGCCCGCCATTCATTTCAATGGGGGACTTCGACCCCTGGTTGCCCGCCATTCATTTCAATGGGGGACTTCGACCCCTGGTTGCCCGCCATTCATTTCAATGGGGGATTTCGACCCCTGGTCGCCCGCCATTCATTTCAATGGGGGATTTCGACCCCTGGTAACCCGCCATTCATTTCAATGGGGGACTTCGACCCCTGGTTGCCCGCCATTCATTTCAATGGGGGACTTCGACCCCTGGTTGCCCGCCATTCATTTCAATGGGGGATTTCGACCCCTGGTTGCCCGGCATTCGTTCCTATGTGGCGGGGGATTTCAACCCCAGGTCGCCCTCGTGTGGTTCTTTTTGGCGCAGCTGACGGGCTCCGCTGCTCGTGGAGGTTTGCTAGTGGAGGATAACCCCCTGCCTGGGCAACTCGAACGCCCGGCATTCGTTCCTATGTGGCGGGGGATTTCAACCCCAGGTCGCCCTCGTGTGGTTCTTTTTGGCGCAGCTGACGGGCTCCGCTGCTCGTGGAGGTTTGCTAGTGGAGGATAACCCCCTGCCTGGGCAACTCGAACGCCCGGCATTCGTTCCTATGTGGCGGGGGATTTCAACCCCAGGTCGCCCTCGTGGGGTTCTTTTTGGCGCAGCTGACGGGCTCCGCTGCTCGTGGAGGTTTGCTAGTGGAGGATAACCCCCTGCCTGGGCAACTCGAACGCCCGGCATTCGTTCCTATGTGGCGGGGGATTTCAACCCCAGGCCGCCCTCGTGTGGTTCTTTTTGGCGCAGCTGACGGGCTCCGCTGCTCATGGAGGTTTGCTAGTGGAGGATAACCCCCTGCCTGGGCAACTCGAACGCCCGGCATTCGTTCCTATGTGGCGGGGGATTTCAACCCCAGGCCGCCCTCGTGTGGTTCTTTTTGGCGCAGCTGACGGGCTCCGCTGCTCATGGAGGTTTGCTAGTGGAGGATAACCCCCTGCCTGGGCAACTCGAACGCCCGGCATTCGTTCCTATGTGGCGGGGGATTTCAACCCCAGGCCGCCCTCGTGTGGTTCTTTTTGGCGCAGCTGACGGGCTCCGCTGCTCATGGAGGTTTGCTAGTGGAGGATAACCCCCTGCCTGGGCAACTCGAACGCCCGGCTCCCCCGCGGTCCGCTGGAGCTCCTCCAACGGCCAGCAACAAGCCCCGAAGACGGGCGCGCTCCCCGCGGTCCGCTGGAGCTCCTCCAACGGCCAGCAACAAGCCCCGAAGACGGGCGCGCTCCCCCCGGTCCGCTGGAGCTCCGCCAACGGCCAGCAACAAGCCCCGAAGACGGGCGCGCTCCCCCCGGTCCGCTGGAGCTCCTCCAACGGCCAGCAACAAGCCCCGAAGACGGGCGCGCTCCCCGCGGTCCGCTGGAGCTCCGCCAACGGCCAGCAACAAGCCCCGAAGACGGGCGCGCTCCCCGCGGTCCGCTGGAGCTCCTCCAACGGCCAGCAACAAGCCCCGAAGACGGGCGCGCTCCCCCCGGTCCGCTGGAGCTCCTCCAACGTCCAGCAACAAGCCCCGAAGACGGGCGCGCTCCCCGCGGTCCGCTGGAGCTCCTCCAACGGCCAGCAACAAGCCCCGAAGACGGGCGCGCTCCCCCCGGTCCGCTGGAGCTCCGCCAACGGCCAGCAACAAGCCCCGAAGACGGGCGCGCTCCCCGCGGTCCGCTGGAGCTCCTCCAACGGCCAGCAACAAGCCCCGAAGACGGGCGCGCTCCCCCCGGTCCGCTGGAGCTCCGCCAACGGCCAGCAACAAGCCCCGAAGACGGGCGCGCTCCCCCCGGTCCGCTGGAGCTCCTCCAACGGCCAGCAACAAGCCCCGAAGACGGGCGCGCTCCCCCCGGTCCGCTGGAGCTCCTCCAACGGCCAGCAACAAGCCCCGAAGACGGGCGCGCTCCCCCCGGTCCGCTGGAGCTCCTCCAACGGCCAGCAACAAGCCCCGAAGACGGGCGCGCTCCCCCCGGTCCGCTGGAGCTCCTCCAACGGCCAGCAACAAGCCCCGAAGACGGGCGCGCTCCCCGCGGTCCGCTGGAGCTCCTCCAACGGCCAGCAACAAGCCCCGAAGACGGGCGCGCTCCCCGCGGTCCGCTGGAGCTCCGCCAACGGCCAGCAACAAGCCCCGAAGACGGGCGCGCTCCCCGCGGTCCGCTGGAGCTCCTCCAACGGCCAGCAACAAGCCCCGAAGACGGACGCGCTCCCCCCGGTCCGCTGGAGCTCCGCCAACGGCCAGCAACAAGCCCCGAAGACGGGCGCGCTCCCCGCGGTCCGCTGGAGCTCCTCCAACGGCCAGCAACAAGCCCCGAAGACGGGCGCGCTCCCCGCGGTCCGCTGGAGCTCCTCCAACGGCCAGCAACAAGCCCCGAAGACGGGCGCGCTCCCCGCGGTCCGCTGGAGCTCCTCCAACGGCCAGCAACAAGCCCCGAAGACGGGCGCGCTCCCCCCGGTCCGCTGG
>NW_028233619.1:5000-10000 GCF_054856555.1 Leptonotus elevatus | reverse complement strand
AAAATATCCGGAAGATCGGCCGACTTGGAAAAAAATTTGAGAACCGGGGCTGAGGAGGGGGAAAATCTGGCCAGGGAGGCCGACCCGAAGTGCCTCTAAGTCGGATAGGGATTGGGCGAAACTCCCTTGGAAGTGGCACTCTGAAAAAAATTCCAAGTTTGGCTGACTTAGAAAAAATTCGAGAACCAGGATGAGGAGGGGGAAAATGTGGCCAGTCAGGCCGACCCGAAGTGCCTCTTAGGCGGATAGGGGTTGGGCGAAACTCCCTTGAAAGTGGCACTCTGAAAAAATTTCCAAGTTTGGCTGACTTAGAAAAAATTCGAGAACCAGGATGAGGAGGGGGAAAATGTGGCCAGTCAGGCCGACCCGAAGTGCCTCTTAGGCGGATAGGGGTTGGGCGAAACTCCCTTGAAAGTGGCACTCTGAAAAAATTTCCAAGTTTGGCTGACTTAGAAAAAATTCGAGAACCAGGATGAGGAGGGGGAAAATGTGGCCAGTCAGGCCGACCCGAAGTGCCTCTTAGGCGGATAGGGGTTGGGCGAAACTCCCTTGAAAGTGGCACTCTGAAAAAATTTCCAAGTTTGGCTGACTTAGAAAAAATTCGAGAACCAGGATGAGGAGGGGGAAAATGTGGCCAGTCAGGCCGACCCGAAGTGCCTCTTAGGCGGATAGGGGTTGGGCGAAACTCCCTTGAAAGTGGCACTCTGAAAAAATTTCCAAGTTTGGCTGACTTAGAAAAAATTCGAGAACCAGGATGAGGAGGGGGAAAATGTGGCCAGTCAGGCCGACCCGAAGTGCCTCTTAGGCGGATAGGGGTTGGGCGAAACTCCCTTGAAAGTGGCACTCTGAAAAAATTTCCAAGTTTGGCTGACTTAGAAAAAATTCGAGAACCAGGATGAGGAGGGGGAAAATGTGGCCAGTCAGGCCGACCCGAAGTGCCTCTTAGGCGGATAGGGGTTGGGCGAAACTCCCTTGAAAGTGGCACTCTGAAAATATTTCCAAGTTGGGCTGACTTAGAAAAAATTCGAGAACCAGGCTGAGGAGGGGACCATCTGGCAAGGGAGTCCGACCTAAAGTGCATCTAAAGCGGATATGGGTTGGTCGAGCCTCCCTTGATTTGCCCTGGAGCTCCCACGTCTTAAAAAGGTCTCTCCTATAATTGTACACCAACCATTTTGAGGTTTGGGTGCAAACCTCTCGAATGGGGGGACTCGGTCCCCTATCTACAGCGCCCCTAATGACGACAGGTGGTACTGCGCCCCTGGTAGCCCGGCCATTGAAAATGAATGGGCCCATTCATTTCAATGGGGAATTTCGACCCCTGGTTGCCCGCCATTCATTTCAATGGGGAATTTCGACCCCTGGTCGCCCGCCATTCATTTCAATGGGGACTTTCGACCCCTGGTTGCCCGCCATTCATTTCAATGGGGGATTTCGACCCCTGGTCGCCCGCCATTCATTTCAATGGGGGATTTCGACCCCTGGTAGCCCGCCATTCATTTCAATGGGGGACTTCGACCCCTGGTAGCCCGCCATTCATTTCAATGGGGGACTTGGACCCCTGGTAGCCCGCCATTCATTTCAATGGGGGATTTCGACCCCTGGTCGCCCGCCATTCATTTCAATGGGGGATTTCGACCCCTGGTAGCCCGCCATTCATTTCAATGGGGGACTTCGACCCCTGGTTGCCCGCCATTCATTTCAATGGGGGATTTCGACCCCTGGTCGCCCGCCATTCATTTCAATGGGGGATTTCGACCCCTGGTCGCCCGCCATTCATTTCAATGGGGGATTTCGACCCCTGGTAGCCCGCCATTCATTTCAATGGGGGACTTCGACCCCTGGTAGCCCGCCATTCATTTCAATGGGGGACTTGGACCCCTGGTAGCCCGCCATTCATTTCAATGGGGGATTTCGACCCCTGGTCGCCCGCCATTCATTTCAATGGGGGATTTCGACCCCTGGTAGCCCGCCATTCATTTCAATGGGGGACTTCGACCCCTGGTTGCCCGCCATTCATTTCAATGGGGGATTTCGACCCCTGGTCGCCCGCCATTCATTTCAATGGGGGATTTCGACCCCTGGTCGCCCGCCATTCATTTCAATGGGGGATTTCGACCCCTGGTAGCCCGCCATTCATTTCAATGGGGGACTTCGACCCCTGGTAGCCCGCCATTCATTTCAATGGGGGACTTGGACCCCTGGTAGCCCGCCATTCATTTCAATGGGGGACTTCGACCCCTGGTTGCCCGCCATTCATTTCAATGGGGGACTTCGACCCCTGGTTGCCCGCCATTCATTTCAATGGGGGATTTCGACCCCTGGTCGCCCGCCATTCATTTCAATGGGGGATTTCGACCCCTGGTAGCCCGCCATTCATTTCAATGGGGGACTTCGACCCCTGGTTGCCCGCCATTCATTTCAATGGGGGACTTCGACCCCTGGTTGCCCGCCATTCATTTCAATGGGGGATTTCGACCCCTGGTCGCCCGCCATTCATTTCAATGGGGGATTTCGACCCCTGGTAACCCGCCATTCATTTCAATGGGGGACTTCGACCCCTGGTTGCCCGCCATTCATTTCAATGGGGGACTTCGACCCCTGGTTGCCCGCCATTCATTTCAATGGGGGATTTCGACCCCTGGTTGCCCGGCATTCGTTCCTATGTGGCGGGGGATTTCAACCCCAGGTCGCCCTCGTGTGGTTCTTTTTGGCGCAGCTGACGGGCTCCGCTGCTCGTGGAGGTTTGCTAGTGGAGGATAACCCCCTGCCTGGGCAACTCGAACGCCCGGCATTCGTTCCTATGTGGCGGGGGATTTCAACCCCAGGTCGCCCTCGTGTGGTTCTTTTTGGCGCAGCTGACGGGCTCCGCTGCTCGTGGAGGTTTGCTAGTGGAGGATAACCCCCTGCCTGGGCAACTCGAACGCCCGGCATTCGTTCCTATGTGGCGGGGGATTTCAACCCCAGGTCGCCCTCGTGGGGTTCTTTTTGGCGCAGCTGACGGGCTCCGCTGCTCGTGGAGGTTTGCTAGTGGAGGATAACCCCCTGCCTGGGCAACTCGAACGCCCGGCATTCGTTCCTATGTGGCGGGGGATTTCAACCCCAGGCCGCCCTCGTGTGGTTCTTTTTGGCGCAGCTGACGGGCTCCGCTGCTCATGGAGGTTTGCTAGTGGAGGATAACCCCCTGCCTGGGCAACTCGAACGCCCGGCATTCGTTCCTATGTGGCGGGGGATTTCAACCCCAGGCCGCCCTCGTGTGGTTCTTTTTGGCGCAGCTGACGGGCTCCGCTGCTCATGGAGGTTTGCTAGTGGAGGATAACCCCCTGCCTGGGCAACTCGAACGCCCGGCATTCGTTCCTATGTGGCGGGGGATTTCAACCCCAGGCCGCCCTCGTGTGGTTCTTTTTGGCGCAGCTGACGGGCTCCGCTGCTCATGGAGGTTTGCTAGTGGAGGATAACCCCCTGCCTGGGCAACTCGAACGCCCGGCTCCCCCGCGGTCCGCTGGAGCTCCTCCAACGGCCAGCAACAAGCCCCGAAGACGGGCGCGCTCCCCGCGGTCCGCTGGAGCTCCTCCAACGGCCAGCAACAAGCCCCGAAGACGGGCGCGCTCCCCCCGGTCCGCTGGAGCTCCGCCAACGGCCAGCAACAAGCCCCGAAGACGGGCGCGCTCCCCCCGGTCCGCTGGAGCTCCTCCAACGGCCAGCAACAAGCCCCGAAGACGGGCGCGCTCCCCGCGGTCCGCTGGAGCTCCGCCAACGGCCAGCAACAAGCCCCGAAGACGGGCGCGCTCCCCGCGGTCCGCTGGAGCTCCTCCAACGGCCAGCAACAAGCCCCGAAGACGGGCGCGCTCCCCCCGGTCCGCTGGAGCTCCTCCAACGTCCAGCAACAAGCCCCGAAGACGGGCGCGCTCCCCGCGGTCCGCTGGAGCTCCTCCAACGGCCAGCAACAAGCCCCGAAGACGGGCGCGCTCCCCCCGGTCCGCTGGAGCTCCGCCAACGGCCAGCAACAAGCCCCGAAGACGGGCGCGCTCCCCGCGGTCCGCTGGAGCTCCTCCAACGGCCAGCAACAAGCCCCGAAGACGGGCGCGCTCCCCCCGGTCCGCTGGAGCTCCGCCAACGGCCAGCAACAAGCCCCGAAGACGGGCGCGCTCCCCCCGGTCCGCTGGAGCTCCTCCAACGGCCAGCAACAAGCCCCGAAGACGGGCGCGCTCCCCCCGGTCCGCTGGAGCTCCTCCAACGGCCAGCAACAAGCCCCGAAGACGGGCGCGCTCCCCGCGGTCCGCTGGAGCTCCTCCAACGGCCAGCAACAAGCCCCGAAGACGGGCGCGCTCCCCGCGGTCCGCTGGAGCTCCGCCAACGGCCAGCAACAAGCCCCGAAGACGGGCGCGCTCCCCGCGGTCCGCTGGAGCTCCTCCAACGGCCAGCAACAAGCCCCGAAGACGGACGCGCTCCCCCCGGTCCGCTGGAGCTCCGCCAACGGCCAGCAACAAGCCCCGAAGACGGGCGCGCTCCCCGCGGTCCGCTGGAGCTCCTCCAACGGCCAGCAACAAGCCCCGAAGACGGGCGCGCTCCCCGCGGTCCGCTGGAGCTCCTCCAACGGCCAGCAACAAGCCCCGAAGACGGGCGCGCTCCCCGCGGTCCGCTGGAGCTCCTCCAACGGCCAGCAACAAGCCCCGAAGACGGGCGCGCTCCCCCCGGTCCGCTGGACCTCCTCCAACGGCCAGCAACAAGCCCCGAAGACGGGCGCGCTCCCCGCGGTCCGCTGGAGCTCCTCCAACGGCCAGCAACAAGCCCCGAAGACGGGCGCGCTCCCCGCGGTCCGCTGGAGCTCCTCCAACGGCCAGCAACAAGCCCCGAAGACGGGCGCGCTCCCCCCGGTCCGCTGGAGCTCCTCCAACGGCCAGCAACAAGCCCCGAAGACGGGCGCGCTCCCCGCGGTCCGCTGGAGCTCCTCCAACGGCCAGCAACAAGCCCCGAAGACGGGCGCGCTCCCCGCGGTC
>NW_028233618.1:17500-22500 GCF_054856555.1 Leptonotus elevatus | reverse complement strand
CCGCCCGAACACCGGCGCGAGGCCGGCCGGCGGGGGCCCTCCGAAGGCGGGTCTTGGATGCCGTTCGTACGTGGGAGAAGGTGCGGCGTGTCGCGGGCGACGGCCTGCTGCCGAGGCTCCGGAGGCTCCGGGGGCGGCGCTCTGAAAATATCCGGAAGATCGGCCGACTTGGAAAAAAATTTGAGAACCGGGGCTGAGGAGGGGGAAAATCTGGCCAGGGAGGCCGACCCGAAGTGCCTCTAAGTCGGATAGGGATTGGGCGAAACTCCCTTGGAAGTGGCACTCTGAAAAAATTTCCAAGTTTGGCTGACTTAGAAAAAATTCGAGAACCAGGATGAGGAGGGGGAAAATGTGGCCAGTCAGGCCGACCCGAAGTGCCTCTTAGGCGGATAGGGGTTGGGCGAAACTCCCTTGAAAGTGGCACTCTGAAAAAATTTCCAAGTTTGGCTGACTTAGAAAAAATTCGAGAACCAGGATGAGGAGGGGGAAAATGTGGCCAGTCAGGCCGACCCGAAGTGCCTCTTAGGCGGATAGGGGTTGGGCGAAACTCCCTTGAAAGTGGCACTCTGAAAAAATTTCCAAGTTTGGCTGACTTAGAAAAAATTCGAGAACCAGGATGAGGAGGGGGAAAATGTGGCCAGTCAGGCCGACCCGAAGTGCCTCTTAGGCGGATAGGGGTTGGGCGAAACTCCCTTGAAAGTGGCACTCTGAAAAAATTTCCAAGTTTGGCTGACTTAGAAAAAATTCGAGAACCAGGATGAGGAGGGGGAAAATGTGGCCAGTCAGGCCGACCCGAAGTGCCTCTTAGGCGGATAGGGGTTGGGCGAAACTCCCTTGAAAGTGGCACTCTGAAAAAATTTCCAAGTTTGGCTGACTTAGAAAAAATTCGAGAACCAGGATGAGGAGGGGGAAAATGTGGCCAGTCAGGCCGACCCGAAGTGCCTCTTAGGCGGATAGGGGTTGGGCGAAACTCCCTTGAAAGTGGCACTCTGAAAAAATTTCCAAGTTTGGCTGACTTAGAAAAAATTCGAGAACCAGGATGAGGAGGGGGAAAATGTGGCCAGTCAGGCCGACCTGAAGTGCCTCTTAGGCGGATAGGGGTTGGGCGAAACTCCCTTGAAAGTGGCACTCTGAAAAAATTTCCAAGTTTGGCTGACTTAGAAAAAATTCGAGAACCAGGATGAGGAGGGGGAAAATGTGGCCAGTCAGGCCGACCCGAAGTGCCTCTTAGGCGGATAGGGGTTGGGCGAAACTCCCTTGAAAGTGGCACTCTGAAAAAATTTCCAAGTTTGGCTGACTTAGAAAAAATTCGAGAACCAGGATGAGGAGGGGGAAAATGTGGCCAGTCAGGCCGACCTGAAGTGCCTCTTAGGCGGATAGGGGTTGGGCGAAACTCCCTTGAAAGTGGCACTCTGAAAATATTTCCAAGTTGGGCTGACTTAGAAAAAATTCGAGAACCAGGCTGAGGAGGGGACCATCTGGCAAGGGAGTCCGACCTAAAGTGCATCTAAAGCGGATATGGGTTGGTCGAGCCTCCCTTGATTTGCCCTGGAGCTCCCACGTCTTAAAAAGGTCTCTCCTATAATTGTACACCAACCATTTTGAGGTTTGGGTGCAAACCTCTCGAATGGGGGGACTCGGTCCCCTATCTACAGCGCCCCTAATGACGACAGGTGGTACTGCGCCCCTGGTAGCCCGGCCATTGAAAATGAATGGGCCCATTCATTTCAATGGGGAATTTCGACCCCTGGTTGCCCGCCATTCATTTCAATGGGGAATTTCGACCCCTGGTCGCCCGCCATTCATTTCAATGGGGACTTTCGACCCCTGGTTGCCCGCCATTCATTTCAATGGGGGATTTCGACCCCTGGTCGCCCGCCATTCATTTCAATGGGGGATTTCGACCCCTGGTAGCCCGCCATTCATTTCAATGGGGGACTTCGACCCCTGGTAGCCCGCCATTCATTTCAATGGGGGACTTGGACCCCTGGTAGCCCGCCATTCATTTCAATGGGGGATTTCGACCCCTGGTCGCCCGCCATTCATTTCAATGGGGGACTTGGACCCCTGGTAGCCCGCCATTCATTTCAATGGGGGATTTCGACCCCTGGTCGCCCGCCATTCATTTCAATGGGGGATTTCGACCCCTGGTAGCCCGCCATTCATTTCAATGGGGGACTTCGACCCCTGGTTGCCCGCCATTCATTTCAATGGGGGATTTCGACCCCTGGTCGCCCGCCATTCATTTCAATGGGGGATTTCGACCCCTGGTAGCCCGCCATTCATTTCAATGGGGGACTTGGACCCCTGGTAGCCCGCCATTCATTTCAATGGGGGATTTCGACCCCTGGTAGCCCGCCATTCATTTCAATGGGGGACTTGGACCCCTGGTAGCCCGCCATTCATTTCAATGGGGGATTTCGACCCCTGGTCGCCCGCCATTCATTTCAATGGGGGATTTCGACCCCTGGTAGCCCGCCATTCATTTCAATGGGGGACTTCGACCCCTGGTTGCCCGCCATTCATTTCAATGGGGGACTTCGACCCCTGGTTGCCCGCCATTCATTTCAATGGGGGACTTCGACCCCTGGTTGCCCGCCATTCATTTCAATGGGGGATTTCGACCCCTGGTCGCCCGCCATTCATTTCAATGGGGGACTTCGACCCCTGGTTGCCCGCCATTCATTTCAATGGGGGATTTCGACCCCTGGTTGCCCGGCATTCGTTCCTATGTGGCGGGGGATTTCAACCCCAGGTCGCCCTCGTGTGGTTCTTTTTGGCGCAGCTGACCGGGCTCCGCTGCTCATGGAGGTTTGCTAGTGGAGGATAACCCCCTGCCTGGGCAACTCGAACGCCCGGCATTCGTTCCTATGTGGCGGGGGATTTCAACCCCAGGTCGCCCTCGTGTGGTTCTTTTTGGCGCAGCTGACCGGGCTCCGCTGCTCATGGAGGTTTGCTAGTGGAGGATAACCCCCTGCCTGGGCAACTCGAACGCCCGGCATTCGTTCCTATGTGGCGGGGGATTTCAACCCCAGGTCGCCCTCGTGTGGTTCTTTTTGGCGCAGCTGACCGGGCTCCGCTGCTCATGGAGGTTTGCTAGTGGAGGATAACCCCCTGCCTGGGCAACTCGAACGCCCGGCATTCGTTCCTATGTGGCGGGGGATTTCAACCCCAGGTCGCCCTCGTGTGGTTCTTTTTGGCGCAGCTGACGGGCTCCGCTGCTCATGGAGGTTTGCTAGTGGAGGATAACCCCCTGCCTGGGCAACTCGAACGCCCGGCTCCCCCCCGGTCCGCTGGAGCTCCTCCAACGGCCAGCAACAAGCCCCGAAGACGGGCGCGCTCCCCGCGGTCCGCTGGAGCTCCTCCAACGGCCAGCAACAAGCCCCGAAGACGGGCGCGCTCCCCGCGGTCCGCTGGAGCTCCTCCAACGGCCAGCAACAAGCCCCGAAGACGGGCGCGCTCCCCCCGGTCCGCTGGAGCTCCGCCAACGGCCAGCAACAAGCCCCGAAGACGGGCGCGCTCCCCCCGGTCCGCCAACGGCCAGCAACAAGCCCCGAAGACGGGCGCGCTCCCCGCGGTCCGCTGGAGCTCCTCCAACGGCCAGCAACAAGCCCCGAAGACGGGCGCGCTCCCCCCGGTCCGCTGGAGCTCCTCCAACGGCCAGCAACAAGCCCCGAAGACGGGCGCGCTCCCCGCGGTCCGCTGGAGCTCCTCCAACGGCCAGCAACAAGCCCCGAAGACGGGCGCGCTCCCCGCGGTCCGCTGGAGCTCCTCCAACGGCCGGCAACAAGCCCCGAAGACGGGCGCGCTCCCCCCGGTCCGCTGGAGCTCCGCCAACGGCCAGCAACAAGCCCCGAAGACGGGCGCGCTCCCCCCGGTCCGCCAACGGCCAGCAACAAGCCCCGAAGACGGGCGCGCTCCCCGCGGTCCGCTGGAGCTCCTCCAACGGCCAGCAACAAGCCCCGAAGACGGGCGCGCTCCCCGCGGTCCGCTGGAGCTCCTCCAACGGCCAGCAACAAGCCCCGAAGACGGGCGCGCTCCCCCCGGTCCGCTGGAGCTCCTCCAACGGCCAGCAACAAGCCCCGAAGACGGGCGCGCTCCCCGCGGTCCGCTGGAGCTCCTCCAACGGCCAGCAACAAGCCCCGAAGACGGGCGCGCTCCCCGCGGTCCGCTGGAGCTCCTCCAACGGCCGGCAACAAGCCCCGAAGACGGCGCGCGCTCCCCCCGGTCCGCTGGAGCTCCGCCAACGGCCAGCAACAAGCCCCGAAGACGGGCGCGCTCCCCCCGGTCCGCCAACGGCCAGCAACAAGCCCCGAAGACGGGCGCGCTCCCCGCGGTCCGCTGGAGCTCCTCCAACGGCCAGCAACAAGCCCCGAAGACGGGCGCGCTCCCCCCGGTCCGCTGGAGCTCCTCCAACGGCCAGCAACAAGCCCCGAAGACGGGCGCGCTCCCCGCGGTCCGCTGGAGCTCCTCCAACGGCCAGCAACAAGCCCCGAAGACGGGCGCGCTCCCCGCGGTCCGCTGGAGCTCCTCCAACGGCCAGCAACAAGCCCCGAAGACGGGCGCGCTCCCCCCGGTCCGCTGGAGCTCCGCCAACGGCCAGCAACAAGCCCCGAAGACGGGCGCGCTCCCCCCGGTCCGCTGGAGCTCCTCCAACGGCCAGCAACAAGCCCCGAAGACGGGCGCGCTCCCCCCGGTCCGCTGGAGCTCCTCCAACGGCCAGCAACAAGCCCCGAAGACGGGCGCGCTCCCCGCGGTCCGCTGGAGCTCCTCCAACGGCCAGCAACAAGCCTCGAAGACGGGCGCGCTCCCCGCGGTCCGCTGGAGCTCCGCCAACGGCCAGCAACAAGCCCCGAAGACGGGCGCGCTCCCCGCGGTCCGCTGGAGCTCCTCCAACGGCCAGCAACAAGCCCCGAAGACGGGCGCGCTCCCCCCGGTCCGCTGGAGCTCCGCCAACGGCCAGCAACAAGCCCCGAAGACGGGCGCGCTCCCCCCGGTCC
>NW_028233618.1:2500-7500 GCF_054856555.1 Leptonotus elevatus | reverse complement strand
GGCGAAACTCCCTTGAAAGTGGCACTCTGAAAAAATTTCCAAGTTTGGCTGACTTAGAAAAAATTCGAGAACCAGGATGAGGAGGGGGAAAATGTGGCCAGTCAGGCCGACCCGAAGTGCCTCTTAGGCGGATAGGGGTTGGGCGAAACTCCCTTGAAAGTGGCACTCTGAAAAAATTTCCAAGTTTGGCTGACTTAGAAAAAATTCGAGAACCAGGATGAGGAGGGGGAAAATGTGGCCAGTCAGGCCGACCCGAAGTGCCTCTTAGGCGGATAGGGGTTGGGCGAAACTCCCTTGAAAGTGGCACTCTGAAAAAATTTCCAAGTTTGGCTGACTTAGAAAAAATTCGAGAACCAGGATGAGGAGGGGGAAAATGTGGCCAGTCAGGCCGACCTGAAGTGCCTCTTAGGCGGATAGGGGTTGGGCGAAACTCCCTTGAAAGTGGCACTCTGAAAAAATTTCCAAGTTTGGCTGACTTAGAAAAAATTCGAGAACCAGGATGAGGAGGGGGAAAATGTGGCCAGTCAGGCCGACCCGAAGTGCCTCTTAGGCGGATAGGGGTTGGGCGAAACTCCCTTGAAAGTGGCACTCTGAAAAAATTTCCAAGTTTGGCTGACTTAGAAAAAATTCGAGAACCAGGATGAGGAGGGGGAAAATGTGGCCAGTCAGGCCGACCTGAAGTGCCTCTTAGGCGGATAGGGGTTGGGCGAAACTCCCTTGAAAGTGGCACTCTGAAAATATTTCCAAGTTGGGCTGACTTAGAAAAAATTCGAGAACCAGGCTGAGGAGGGGACCATCTGGCAAGGGAGTCCGACCTAAAGTGCATCTAAAGCGGATATGGGTTGGTCGAGCCTCCCTTGATTTGCCCTGGAGCTCCCACGTCTTAAAAAGGTCTCTCCTATAATTGTACACCAACCATTTTGAGGTTTGGGTGCAAACCTCTCGAATGGGGGGACTCGGTCCCCTATCTACAGCGCCCCTAATGACGACAGGTGGTACTGCGCCCCTGGTAGCCCGGCCATTGAAAATGAATGGGCCCATTCATTTCAATGGGGAATTTCGACCCCTGGTTGCCCGCCATTCATTTCAATGGGGAATTTCGACCCCTGGTCGCCCGCCATTCATTTCAATGGGGACTTTCGACCCCTGGTTGCCCGCCATTCATTTCAATGGGGGATTTCGACCCCTGGTCGCCCGCCATTCATTTCAATGGGGGATTTCGACCCCTGGTAGCCCGCCATTCATTTCAATGGGGGACTTCGACCCCTGGTAGCCCGCCATTCATTTCAATGGGGGACTTGGACCCCTGGTAGCCCGCCATTCATTTCAATGGGGGATTTCGACCCCTGGTCGCCCGCCATTCATTTCAATGGGGGATTTCGACCCCTGGTAGCCCGCCATTCATTTCAATGGGGGACTTCGACCCCTGGTTGCCCGCCATTCATTTCAATGGGGGATTTCGACCCCTGGTCGCCCGCCATTCATTTCAATGGGGGATTTCGACCCCTGGTCGCCCGCCATTCATTTCAATGGGGGATTTCGACCCCTGGTAGCCCGCCATTCATTTCAATGGGGGACTTCGACCCCTGGTAGCCCGCCATTCATTTCAATGGGGGACTTGGACCCCTGGTAGCCCGCCATTCATTTCAATGGGGGACTTCGACCCCTGGTTGCCCGCCATTCATTTCAATGGGGGACTTCGACCCCTGGTTGCCCGCCATTCATTTCAATGGGGGATTTCGACCCCTGGTCGCCCGCCATTCATTTCAATGGGGGATTTCGACCCCTGGTAGCCCGCCATTCATTTCAATGGGGGACTTCGACCCCTGGTTGCCCGCCATTCATTTCAATGGGGGACTTCGACCCCTGGTTGCCCGCCATTCATTTCAATGGGGGATTTCGACCCCTGGTCGCCCGCCATTCATTTCAATGGGGGATTTCGACCCCTGGTAACCCGCCATTCATTTCAATGGGGGACTTCGACCCCTGGTTGCCCGCCATTCATTTCAATGGGGGACTTCGACCCCTGGTTGCCCGCCATTCATTTCAATGGGGGATTTCGACCCCTGGTTGCCCGGCATTCGTTCCTATGTGGCGGGGGATTTCAACCCCAGGTCGCCCTCGTGTGGTTCTTTTTGGCGCAGCTGACGGGCTCCGCTGCTCATGGAGGTTTGCTAGTGGAGGATAACCCCCTGCCTGGGCAACTCGAACGCCCGGCATTCGTTCCTATGTGGCGGGGGATTTCAACCCCAGGCCGCCCTCGTGTGGTTCTTTTTGGCGCAGCTGACGGGCTCCGCTGCTCATGGAGGTTTGCTAGTGGAGGATAACCCCCTGCCTGGGCAACTCGAACGCCCGGCATTCGTTCCTATGTGGCGGGGGATTTCAACCCCAGGCCGCCCTCGTGTGGTTCTTTTTGGCGCAGCTGACGGGCTCCGCTGCTCATGGAGGTTTGCTAGTGGAGGATAACCCCCTGCCTGGGCAACTCGAACGCCCGGCATTCGTTCCTATGTGGCGGGGGATTTCAACCCCAGGCCGCCCTCGTGTGGTTCTTTTTGGCGCAGCTGACGGGCTCCGCTGCTCATGGAGGTTTGCTAGTGGAGGATAACCCCCTGCCTGGGCA
Source organism: Leptonotus elevatus (assembly GCF_054856555.1). NCBI lineage: Eukaryota > Metazoa > Chordata > Actinopteri > Syngnathiformes > Syngnathidae > Leptonotus > Leptonotus elevatus. The sequence continues at coordinate 4,880 of NW_028233618.1, read as the reverse complement.
ACTCGAACGCCCGGCATTCGTTCCTATGTGGCGGGGGATTTCAACCCCAGGTCGCCCTCGTGTGGTTCTTTTTGGCGCAGCTGACGGGCTCCGCTGCTCATGGAGGTTTGCTAGTGGAGGATAACCCCCTGCCTGGGCAACTCGAACGCCCGGCATTCGTTCCTATGTGGCGGGGGATTTCAACCCCAGGTCGCCCTCGTGTGGTTCTTTTTGGCGCAGCTGACGGGCTCCGCTGCTCATGGAGGTTTGCTAGTGGAGGATAACCCCCTGCCTGGGCAACTCGAACGCCCGGCATTCGTTCCTATGTGGCGGGGGATTTCAACCCCAGGTCGCCCTCGTGTGGTTCTTTTTGGCGCAGCTGACGGGCTCCGCTGCTCATGGAGGTTTGCTAGTGGAGGATAACCCCCTGCCTGGGCAACTCGAACGCCCGGCTCCCCCCCGGTCCGCTGGAGCTCCTCCAACGGCCAGCAACAAGCCCCGAAGACGGGCGCGCTCCCCGCGGTCCGCTGGAGCTCCTCCAACGGCCAGCAACAAGCCCCGAAGACGGGCGCGCTCCCCGCGGTCCGCTGGAGCTCCTCCAACGGCCAGCAACAAGCCCCGAAGACGGGCGCGCTCCCCCCGGTCCGCTGGAGCTCCGCCAACGGCCAGCAACAAGCCCCGAAGACGGGCGCGCTCCCCCCGGTCCGCCAACGGCCAGCAACAAGCCCCGAAGACGGGCGCGCTCCCCGCGGTCCGCTGGAGCTCCTCCAACGGCCAGCAACAAGCCCCGAAGACGGGCGCGCTCCCCCCGGTCCGCTGGAGCTCCTCCAACGGCCAGCAACAAGCCCCGAAGACGGGCGCGCTCCCCGCGGTCCGCTGGAGCTCCTCCAACGGCCAGCAACAAGCCCCGAAGACGGGCGCGCTCCCCGCGGTCCGCTGGAGCTCCTCCAACGGCCGGCAACAAGCCCCGAAGACGGGCGCGCTCCCCCCGGTCCGCTGGAGCTCCGCCAACGGCCAGCAACAAGCCCCGAAGACGGGCGCGCTCCCCCCGGTCCGCCAACGGCCAGCAACAAGCCCCGAAGACGGGCGCGCTCCCCGCGGTCCGCTGGAGCTCCTCCAACGGCCAGCAACAAGCCCCGAAGACGGGCGCGCTCCCCGCGGTCCGCTGGAGCTCCTCCAACGGCCAGCAACAAGCCCCGAAGACGGGCGCGCTCCCCCCGGTCCGCTGGAGCTCCTCCAACGGCCAGCAACAAGCCCCGAAGACGGGCGCGCTCCCCGCGGTCCGCTGGAGCTCCTCCAACGGCCAGCAACAAGCCCCGAAGACGGGCGCGCTCCCCGCGGTCCGCTGGAGCTCCTCCAACGGCCGGCAACAAGCCCCGAAGACGGGCGCGCTCCCCCCGGTCCGCTGGAGCTCCGCCAACGGCCAGCAACAAGCCCCGAAGACGGGCGCGCTCCCCCCGGTCCGCCAACGGCCAGCAACAAGCCCCGAAGACGGGCGCGCTCCCCGCGGTCCGCTGGAGCTCCTCCAACGGCCAGCAACAAGCCCCGAAGACGGGCGCGCTCCCCCCGGTCCGCTGGAGCTCCTCCAACGGCCAGCAACAAGCCCCGAAGACGGGCGCGCTCCCCGCGGTCCGCTGGAGCTCCTCCAACGGCCAGCAACAAGCCCCGAAGACGGGCGCGCTCCCCGCGGTCCGCTGGAGCTCCTCCAACGGCCAGCAACAAGCCCCGAAGACGGGCGCGCTCCCCCCGGTCCGCTGGAGCTCCGCCAACGGCCAGCAACAAGCCCCGAAGACGGGCGCGCTCCCCCCGGTCCGCTGGAGCTCCTCCAACGGCCAGCAACAAGCCCCGAAGACGGGCGCGCTCCCCCCGGTCCGCTGGAGCTCCTCCAACGGCCAGCAACAAGCCCCGAAGACGGGCGCGCTCCCCGCGGTCCGCTGGAGCTCCTCCAACGGCCAGCAACAAGCCTCGAAGACGGGCGCGCTCCCCGCGGTCCGCTGGAGCTCCGCCAACGGCCAGCAACAAGCCCCGAAGACGGGCGCGCTCCCCGCGGTCCGCTGGAGCTCCTCCAACGGCCAGCAACAAGCCCCGAAGACGGGCGCGCTCCCCCCGGTCCGCTGGAGCTCCGCCAACGGCCAGCAACAAGCCCCGAAGACGGGCGCGCTCCCCCCGGTCCGCTGGAGCTCCTCCAACGGCCAGCAACAAGCCCCGAAGACGGGCGCGCTCCCCCCGGTCCGCTGGAGCTCCTCCAACGGCCAGCAACAAGCCCCGAAGACGGGCGCGCTCCCCGCGGTCCGCTGGAGCTCCTCCAACGGCCAGCAACAAGCCTCGAAGACGGGCGCGCTCCCCGCGGTCCGCTGGAGCTCCGCCAACGGCCAGCAACAAGCCCCGAAGACGGGCGCGC
>NW_028233617.1:20000-22500 GCF_054856555.1 Leptonotus elevatus | reverse complement strand
ATGAATGGCGGGCTACCAGGGGTCGAAATCCCCCATTGAAATGAATGGCGGGCGACCAGGGGTCGAAATCCCCCATTGAAATGAATGGCGGGCTACCAGGGGTCCAAGTCCCCCATTGAAATGAATGGCGGGCGACCAGGGGTCGAAATCCCCCATTGAAATGAATGGCGGGCTACCAGGGGTCCAAGTCCCCCATTGAAATGAATGGCGGGCTACCAGGGGTCGAAGTCCCCCATTGAAATGAATGGCGGGCTACCAGGGGTCGAAATCCCCATTGAAATGAATGGCGGGCGACCAGGGGTCGAAATCCCCCATTGAAATGAATGGCGGGCAACCAGGGGTCGAAAGTCCCCATTGAAATGAATGGCGGGCGACCAGGGGTCGAAATTCCCCATTGAAATGAATGGCGGGCAACCAGGGTCGAAATTCCCCATTGAAATGAATGGGCCCATTCATTTTCAATGGCCGGGCTACCAGGGGCGCAGTACCACCTGTCGTCATTAGGGGCGCTGTAGATAGGGGACCGAGTCCCCCCATTCGAGAGGTTTGCACCCAAACCTCAAAATGGTTGGTGTACAATTATAGGAGAGACCTTTTTAAGACGTGGGAGCTCCAGGGCAAATCAAGGGAGGCTCGACCAACCATATCCGCTTTAGATGCACTTTAGGTCGGACTCCCTTGCCAGATGGTCCCCTCCTCAGCCTGGTTCTCGAATTTTTTCTAAGTCAGCCCAACTTGGAAATTTTTTCAGAGTGCCACTTTCAAGGGAGTTTCGCCCAACCCCTATCCGCCTAAGAGGCACTTCAGGTCGGCCTGACTGGCCACATTTTCCCCCTCCTCATCCTGGTTCTCGAATTTTTTCTAAGTCAGCCAAACTTGGAAATTTTTTCAGAGTGCCACTTTCAAGGGAGTTTCGCCCAACCCCTATCCGCCTAAGAGGCACTTCAGGTCGGCCTGACTGGCCACATTTTCCCCCTCCTCATCCTGGTTCTCGAATTTTTTCTAAGTCAGCCAAACTTGGAAATTTTTTCAGAGTGCCACTTTCAAGGGAGTTTCGCCCAACCCCTATCCGCCTAAGAGGCACTTCGGGTCGGCCTGACTGGCCACATTTTCCCCCTCCTCATCCTGGTTCTCGAATTTTTTCTAAGTCAGCCAAACTTGGAAATATTTTCAGAGTGCCACTTTCAAGGGAGTTTCGCCCAACCCCTATCCGCCTAAGAGGCACTTCGGGTCGGCCTGACTGGCCACATTTTCCCCCTCCTCATCCTGGTTCTCGAATTTTTTCTAAGTCAGCCAAACTTGGAAATTTTTTCAGAGTGCCACTTTCAAGGGAGTTTCGCCCAACCCCTATCCGCCTAAGAGGCACTTCGGGTCGGCCTGACTGGCCACATTTTCCCCCTCCTCATCCTGGTTCTCGAATTTTTTCTAAGTCAGCCAAACTTGGAAATTTTTTCAGAGTGCCACTTTCAAGGGAGTTTCGCCCAACCCCTATCCGCCTAAGAGGCACTTCGGGTCGGCCTGACTGGCCACATTTTCCCCCTCCTCATCCTGGTTCTCGAATTTTTTCTAAGTCAGCCAAACTTGGAAATTTTTTCAGAGTGCCACTTCCAAGGGAGTTTCGCCCAACCCTTATCCGCCTAAGAGGCACTTCAGGTCGGCCTGACTGGCCACATTTTCCCCCTCCTCATCCTGGTTCTCGAATTTTTTCTAAGTCAGCCAAACTTGGAAATTTTTTCAGAGTGCCACTTCCAAGGGAGTTTCGCCCAATCCCTATCCGACTTAGAGGCACTTCGGGTCGGCCTCCCTGGCCAGATTTTCCCCCTCCTCAGCCCCGGTTCTCAAATTTTTTTCCAAGTCGGCCGATCTTCCGGATATTTTCAGAGCGCCGCCCCCGGAGCCTCCGGAGCCTCGGCAGCAGGCCGTCGCCCGCGACACGCCGCACCTTCTCCCACGTACGAACGGCATCCAAGACCCGCCTTCGGAGGGCCCCCGCCGGCCGGCCTCGCGCCGGTGTTCGGGCGGGCGGCTCCTCCGGCTCGCGGGTCGCCTTACAGCGCCCCGGCCACCGCGAACGCCGGCCTTTGACGGCCCGGCGCTCGCACAGCCCCGGCGCGCCCGATTGGAAGCGAGGCCGAGACGCCCCCCGAACCGGCGACGTACGCCCCCCCTCCCTTTAACCGGGGCGGGGGGGTTACGAAGCCATCACCCGGCCGTCCTACGACGGAGCCCGGCGCCCCGCCGGCCCTCCCTCCCCCGCCCGACAGGCGCGAGCCCAGTCTGGGGGAGGTTGGCGCCCGGAGGCGGCGGCGGTGCCTCCGGAAGCACTATGTTTCTCATGCCCTTCAAACAAATGGCGAGGCCGAAGCACCTGGCGCGCCGCGCGGAGGTTCGAGAGGGAGGCCAGTAGGCGTGCGTGCGTGCGTGCCCCAATGCCACCGCGGCGTGGGCCTCTACCGCGATCTCGATCTGCTCGTCCCGATCGTTCTTCCAATAGCGCAAC
>NW_028233617.1:7500-10000 GCF_054856555.1 Leptonotus elevatus | reverse complement strand
CGGGCAACCAGGGGTCGAAGTCCCCCATTGAAATGAATGGCGGGCGACCAGGGGTCGAAATCCCCCATTGAAATGAATGGCGGGCAACCAGGGGTCGAAGTCCCCCATTGAAATGAATGGCGGGCAACCAGGGGTCGAAGTCCCCCATTGAAATGAATGGCGGGCAACCAGGGGTCGAAATCCCCCATTGAAATGAATGGCGGGCAACCAGGGGTCGAAGTCCCCCATTGAAATGAATGGCGGGCGACCAGGGGTCGAAATCCCCCATTGAAATGAATGGCGGGCAACCAGGGGTCGAAGTCCCCCATTGAAATGAATGGCGGGCAACCAGGGGTCGAAGTCCCCCATTGAAATGAATGGCGGGCAACCAGGGGTCGAAGTCCCCCATTGAAATGAATGGCGGGCTACCAGGGGTCGAAATCCCCCATTGAAATGAATGGCGGGCGACCAGGGGTCGAAATCCCCCATTGAAATGAATGGCGGGCTACCAGGGGTCCAAGTCCCCCATTGAAATGAATGGCGGGCTACCAGGGGTCGAAATCCCCCATTGAAATGAATGGCGGGCTACCAGGGGTCCAAGTCCCCCATTGAAATGAATGGCGGGCTACCAGGGGTCGAAATCCCCCATTGAAATGAATGGCGGGCGACCAGGGGTCGAAATCCCCCATTGAAATGAATGGCGGGCAACCAGGGGTCGAAGTCCCCCATTGAAATGAATGGCGGGCTACCAGGGGTCGAAATCCCCCATTGAAATGAATGGCGGGCGACCAGGGGTCGAAATCCCCCATTGAAATGAATGGCGGGCTACCAGGGGTCCAAGTCCCCCATTGAAATGAATGGCGGGCGACCAGGGGTCGAAATCCCCCATTGAAATGAATGGCGGGCTACCAGGGGTCCAAGTCCCCCATTGAAATGAATGGCGGGCTACCAGGGGTCGAAGTCCCCCATTGAAATGAATGGCGGGCTACCAGGGGTCGAAATCCCCCATTGAAATGAATGGCGGGCGACCAGGGGTCGAAATCCCCCATTGAAATGAATGGCGGGCAACCAGGGGTCGAAAGTCCCCATTGAAATGAATGGCGGGCGACCAGGGGTCGAAATTCCCCATTGAAATGAATGGCGGGCAACCAGGGGTCGAAATTCCCCATTGAAATGAATGGGCCCATTCATTTTCAATGGCCGGGCTACCAGGGGCGCAGTACCACCTGTCGTCATTAGGGGCGCTGTAGATAGGGGACCGAGTCCCCCCATTCGAGAGGTTTGCACCCAAACCTCAAAATGGTTGGTGTACAATTATAGGAGAGACCTTTTTAAGACGTGGGAGCTCCAGGGCAAATCAAGGGAGGCTCGACCAACCCATATCCGCTTTAGATGCACTTTAGGTCGGACTCCCTTGCCAGATGGTCCCCTCCTCAGCCTGGTTCTCGAATTTTTTCTAAGTCAGCCCAACTTGGAAATTTTTTCAGAGTGCCACTTTCAAGGGAGTTTCGCCCAACCCCTATCCGCCTAAGAGGCACTTCAGGTCGGCCTGACTGGCCACATTTTCCCCCTCCTCATCCTGGTTCTCGAATTTTTTCTAAGTCAGCCAAACTTGGAAATTTTTTCAGAGTGCCACTTTCAAGGGAGTTTCGCCCAACCCCTATCCGCCTAAGAGGCACTTCAGGTCGGCCTGACTGGCCACATTTTCCCCCTCCTCATCCTGGTTCTCGAATTTTTTCTAAGTCAGCCAAACTTGGAAATTTTTTCAGAGTGCCACTTTCAAGGGAGTTTCGCCCAACCCCTATCCGCCTAAGAGGCACTTCGGGTCGGCCTGACTGGCCACATTTTCCCCCTCCTCATCCTGGTTCTCGAATTTTTTCTAAGTCAGCCAAACTTGGAAATATTTTCAGAGTGCCACTTTCAAGGGAGTTTCGCCCAACCCCTATCCGCCTAAGAGGCACTTCGGGTCGGCCTGACTGGCCACATTTTCCCCCTCCTCATCCTGGTTCTCGAATTTTTTCTAAGTCAGCCAAACTTGGAAATTTTTTCAGAGTGCCACTTTCAAGGGAGTTTCGCCCAACCCCTATCCGCCTAAGAGGCACTTCGGGTCGGCCTGACTGGCCACATTTTCCCCCTCCTCATCCTGGTTCTCGAATTTTTTCTAAGTCAGCCAAACTTGGAAATTTTTTCAGAGTGCCACTTTCAAGGGAGTTTCGCCCAACCCCTATCCGCCTAAGAGGCACTTCGGGTCGGCCTGACTGGCCACATTTTCCCCCTCCTCATCCTGGTTCTCGAATTTTTTCTAAGTCAGCCAAACTTGGAAATTTTTTCAGAGTGCCACTTCCAAGGGAGTTTCGCCCAACCCTTATCCGCCTAAGAGGCACTTCAGGTCGGCCTGACTGGCCACATTTTCCCCCTCCTCATCCTGGTTCTCGAATTTTTTCTAAGTCAGCCAAACTTGGAAATTTTTTCAGAGTGCCACTTCCAAGGGAGTTTCGCCCAATCCCTATCCGACTTAGAG
>NW_028233616.1:0-7500 GCF_054856555.1 Leptonotus elevatus | reverse complement strand
CCAACCTCCCCCAGACTGGGCTCGCGCCTGTCGGGCGGGGGAGGGAGGGCCGGCGGGGCGCCGGGCTCCGTCGTAGGACGGCCGGGTGATGGCTTCGTAACCCCCCCGCCCCGGTTAAAGGGAGGGGGGGCGTACGTCGCCGGTTCGGGGGGCGTCTCGGCCTCGCTTCCAATCGGGCGCGCCGGGGCTGTGCGAGCGCCGGGCCGTCAAAGGCCGGCGTTCGCGGTGGCCGGGGCGCTGTAAGGCGACCCGCGAGCCGGAGGAGCCGCCCGCCCGAACACCGGCGCGAGGCCGGCCGGCGGGGGCCCTCCGAAGGCGGGTCTTGGATGCCGTTCGTACGTGGGAGAAGGTGCGGCGTGTCGCGGGCGACGGCCTGCTGCCGAGGCTCCGGAGGCTCCGGGGGCGGCGCTCTGAAAATATCCGGAAGATCGGCCGACTTGGAAAAAAATTTGAGAACCGGGGCTGAGGAGGGGGGAAATCTGGCCAGGGAGGCCGACCCGAAGTGCCTCTAAGTCGGATAGGGATTGGGCGAAACTCCCTTGGAAGTGGCACTCTGAAAAAATTTCCAAGTTTGGCTGACTTAGAAAAAATTCGAGAACCAGGATGAGGAGGGGGAAAATGTGGCCAGTCAGGCCGACCTGAAGTGCCTCTTAGGCGGATAAGGGTTGGGCGAAACTCCCTTGAAAGTGGCACTCTGAAAAAATTTCCAAGTTTGGCTGACTTAGAAAAAATTCGAGAACCAGGATGAGGAGGGGGAAAATGTGGCCAGTCAGGCCGACCCGAAGTGCCTCTTAGGCGGATAGGGGTTGGGCGAAACTCCCTTGAAAGTGGCACTCTGAAAAAATTTCCAAGTTTGGCTGACTTAGAAAAAATTCGAGAACCAGGATGAGGAGGGGGAAAATGTGGCCAGTCAGGCCGACCCGAAGTGCCTCTTAGGCGGATAGGGGTTGGGCGAAACTCCCTTGAAAGTGGCACTCTGAAAAAATTTCCAAGTTTGGCTGACTTAGAAAAAATTCGAGAACCAGGATGAGGAGGGGGAAAATGTGGCCAGTCAGGCCGACCCGAAGTGCCTCTTAGGCGGATAGGGGTTGGGCGAAACTCCCTTGAAAGTGGCACTCTGAAAAAATTTCCAAGTTTGGCTGACTTAGAAAAAATTCGAGAACCAGGATGAGGAGGGGGGAAATGTGGCCAGTCAGGCCGACCCGAAGTGCCTCTTAGGCGGATAGGGGTTGGGCGAAACTCCCTTGAAAGTGGCACTCTGAAAAAATTTCCAAGTTTGGCTGACTTAGAAAAAATTCGAGAACCAGGATGAGGAGGGGGAAAATGTGGCCAGTCAGGCCGACCCGAAGTGCCTCTTAGGCGGATAGGGGTTGGGCGAAACTCCCTTGAAAGTGGCACTCTGAAAAAATTTCCAAGTTTGGCTGACTTAGAAAAAATTCGAGAACCAGGATGAGGAGGGGGAAAATGTGGCCAGTCAGGCCGACCCGAAGTGCCTCTTAGGCGGATAGGGGTTGGGCGAAACTCCCTTGAAAGTGGCACTCTGAAAAAATTTCCAAGTTTGGCTGACTTAGAAAAAATTCGAGAACCAGGATGAGGAGGGGGAAAATGTGGCCAGTCAGGCCGACCTGAAGTGCCTCTTAGGCGGATAGGGGTTGGGCGAAACTCCCTTGAAAGTGGCACTCTGAAAATATTTCCAAGTTGGGCTGACTTAGAAAAAATTCGAGAACCAGGCTGAGGAGGGGACCATCTGGCAAGGGAGTCCGACCTAAAGTGCATCTAAAGCGGATATGGGTTGGTCGAGCCTCCCTTGATTTGCCCTGGAGCTCCCACGTCTTAAAAAGGTCTCTCCTATAATTGTACACCAACCATTTTGAGGTTTGGGTGCAAACCTCTCGAATGGGGGGACTCGGTCCCCTATCTACAGCGCCCCTAATGACGACAGGTGGTACTGCGCCCCTGGTAGCCCGGCCATTGAAAATGAATGGGCCCATTCATTTCAATGGGGAATTTCGACCCCTGGTTGCCCGCCATTCATTTCAATGGGGAATTTCGACCCCTGGTCGCCCGCCATTCATTTCAATGGGGACTTTCGACCCCTGGTTGCCCGCCATTCATTTCAATGGGGGATTTCGACCCCTGGTCGCCCGCCATTCATTTCAATGGGGGATTTCGACCCCTGGTAGCCCGCCATTCATTTCAATGGGGGACTTCGACCCCTGGTAGCCCGCCATTCATTTCAATGGGGGACTTGGACCCCTGGTAGCCCGCCATTCATTTCAATGGGGGATTTCGACCCCTGGTCGCCCGCCATTCATTTCAATGGGGGATTTCGACCCCTGGTAGCCCGCCATTCATTTCAATGGGGGACTTCGACCCCTGGTTGCCCGCCATTCATTTCAATGGGGGATTTCGACCCCTGGTCGCCCGCCATTCATTTCAATGGGGGATTTCGACCCCTGGTCGCCCGCCATTCATTTCAATGGGGGATTTCGACCCCTGGTAGCCCGCCATTCATTTCAATGGGGGACTTCGACCCCTGGTAGCCCGCCATTCATTTCAATGGGGGACTTGGACCCCTGGTAGCCCGCCATTCATTTCAATGGGGGACTTCGACCCCTGGTTGCCCGCCATTCATTTCAATGGGGGACTTCGACCCCTGGTTGCCCGCCATTCATTTCAATGGGGGATTTCGACCCCTGGTCGCCCGCCATTCATTTCAATGGGGGATTTCGACCCCTGGTAGCCCGCCATTCATTTCAATGGGGGACTTCGACCCCTGGTTGCCCGCCATTCATTTCAATGGGGGACTTCGACCCCTGGTTGCCCGCCATTCATTTCAATGGGGGATTTCGACCCCTGGTCGCCCGCCATTCATTTCAATGGGGGATTTCGACCCCTGGTAACCCGCCATTCATTTCAATGGGGGACTTCGACCCCTGGTTGCCCGCCATTCATTTCAATGGGGGACTTCGACCCCTGGTTGCCCGCCATTCATTTCAATGGGGGATTTCGACCCCTGGTTGCCCGGCATTCGTTCCTATGTGGCGGGGGATTTCAACCCCAGGTCGCCCTCGTGTGGTTCTTTTTGGCGCAGCTGACGGGCTCCGCTGCTCGTGGAGGTTTGCTAGTGGAGGATAACCCCCTGCCTGGGCAACTCGAACGCCCGGCATTCGTTCCTATGTGGCGGGGGATTTCAACCCCAGGTCGCCCTCGTGTGGTTCTTTTTGGCGCAGCTGACGGGCTCCGCTGCTCATGGAGGTTTGCTAGTGGAGGATAACCCCCTGCCTGGGCAACTCGAACGCCCGGCATTCGTTCCTATGTGGCGGGGGATTTCAACCCCAGGCCGCCCTCGTGTGGTTCTTTTTGGCGCAGCTGACGGGCTCCGCTGCTCATGGAGGTTTGCTAGTGGAGGATAACCCCCTGCCTGGGCAACTCGAACGCCCGGCTCCCCCCCGGTCCGCTGGAGCTCCTCCAACGGCCAGCAACAAGCCCCGAAGACGGGCGCGCTCCCCGCGGTCCGCTGGAGCTCCTCCAACGGCCAGCAACAAGCCCCGAAGACGGGCGCGCTCCCCGCGGTCCGCTGGAGCTCCTCCAACGGCCAGCAACAAGCCCCGAAGACGGGCGCGCTCCCCCCGGTCCGCTGGAGCTCCGCCAACGGCCAGCAACAAGCCCCGAAGACGGGCGCGCTCCCCCCGGTCCGCTGGAGCTCCTCCAACGGCCAGCAACAAGCCCCGAAGACGGGCGCGCTCCCCCCGGTCCGCTGGAGCTCCTCCAACGGCCAGCAACAAGCCCCGAAGACGGGCGCGCTCCCCGCGGTCCGCTGGAGCTCCTCCAACGGCCAGCAACAAGCCCCGAAGACGGACGCGCTCCCCCCGGTCCGCTGGAGCTCCGCCAACGGCCAGCAACAAGCCCCGAAGACGGGCGCGCTCCCCGCGGTCCGCTGGAGCTCCTCCAACGGCCAGCAACAAGCCCCGAAGACGGGCGCGCTCCCCCCGGTCCGCTGGAGCTCCGCCAACGGCCAGCAACAAGCCCCGAAGACGGGCGCGCTCCCCCCGGTCCGCTGGAGCTCCTCCAACGGCCAGCAACAAGCCCCGAAGACGGGCGCGCTCCCCCCGGTCCGCTGGAGCTCCTCCAACGGCCAGCAACAAGCCCCGAAGACGGGCGCGCTCCCCGCGGTCCGCTGGAGCTCCTCCAACGGCCAGCAACAAGCCCCGAAGACGGGCGCGCTCCCCGCGGTCCGCTGGAGCTCCGCCAACGGCCAGCAACAAGCCCCGAAGACGGGCGCGCTCCCCGCGGTCCGCTGGAGCTCCTCCAACGGCCAGCAACAAGCCCCGAAGACGGACGCGCTCCCCCCGGTCCGCTGGAGCTCCTCCAACGGCCAGCAACAAGCCCCGAAGACGGGCGCGCTCCCCGCGGTCCGCTGGAGCTCCTCCAACGGCCAGCAACAAGCCCCGAAGACGGGCGCGCTCCCCCCGGTCCGCTGGAGCTCCTCCAACGGCCAGCAACAAGCCCCGAAGACGGGCGCGCTCCCCGCGGTCCGCTGGAGCTCCTCCAACGGCCAGCAACAAGCCCCGAAGACGGGCGCGCTCCCCGCGGTCCGCTGGAGCTCCGCCAACGGCCAGCAACAAGCCCCGAAGACGGGCGCGCTCCCCGCGGTCCGCTGGAGCTCCTCCAACGGCCAGCAACAAGCCCCGAAGACGGGCGCGCTCCCCCCGGTCCGCTGGAGCTCCTCCAACGGCCAGCAACAAGCCCCGAAGACGGGCGCGCTCCCCCCGGTCCGCTGGAGCTCCTCCAACGGCCAGCAACAAGCCCCGAAGACGGGCGCGCTCCCCCCGGTCCGCTGGAGCTCCTCCAACGGCCAGCAACAAGCCCCGAAGACGGGCGCGCTCCCCGCGGTCCGCTGGAGCTCCTCCAACGGCCAGCAACAAGCCCCGAAGACGGACGCGCTCCCCCCGGTCCGCTGGAGCTCCGCCAACGGCCAGCAACAAGCCCCGAAGACGGGCGCGCTCCCCGCGGTCCGCTGGAGCTCCTCCAACGGCCAGCAACAAGCCCCGAAGACGGGCGCGCTCCCCCCGGTCCGCTGGAGCTCCGCCAACGGCCAGCAACAAGCCCCGAAGACGGGCGCGCTCCCCCCGGTCCGCTGGAGCTCCTCCAACGGCCAGCAACAAGCCCCGAAGACGGGCGCGCTCCCCCCGGTCCGCTGGAGCTCCTCCAACGGCCAGCAACAAGCCCCGAAGACGGGCGCGCTCCCCGCGGTCCGCTGGAGCTCCTCCAACGGCCAGCAACAAGCCCCGAAGACGGGCGCGCTCCCCGCGGTCCGCTGGAGCTCCGCCAACGGCCAGCAACAAGCCCCGAAGACGGGCGCGCTCCCCGCGGTCCGCTGGAGCTCCTCCAACGGCCAGCAACAAGCCCCGAAGACGGACGCGCTCCCCCCGGTCCGCTGGAGCTCCTCCAACGGCCAGCAACAAGCCCCGAAGACGGGCGCGCTCCCCGCGGTCCGCTGGAGCTCCGCCAACGGCCAGCAACAAGCCCCGAAGACGGGCGCGCTCCCCGCGGTCCGCTGGAGCTCCTCCAACGGCCAGCAACAAGCCCCGAAGACGGGCGCGCTCCCCCCGGTCCGCTGGAGCTCCTCCAACGGCCAGCAACAAGCCCCGAAGACGGGCGCGCTCCCCCCGGTCCGCTGGAGCTCCTCCAACGGCCAGCAACAAGCCCCGAAGACGGGCGCGCTCCCCCCGGTCCGCTGGAGCTCCTCCAACGGCCAGCAACAAGCCCCGAAGACGGGCGCGCTCCCCGCGGTCCGCTGGAGCTCCTCCAACGGCCAGCAACAAGCCCCGAAGACGGGCGCGCTCCCCGCGGTCCGCTGGAGCTCCGCCAACGGCCAGCAACAAGCCCCGAAGACGGGCGCGCTCCCCGCGGTCCGCTGGAGCTCCTCCAACGGCCAGCAACAAGCCCCGAAGACGGGCGCGCTCCCCCCGGTCCGCTGGAGCTCCTCCAACGGCCAGCAACAAGCCCCGAAGACGGGCGCGCTCCCCGCGGTCCGCTGGAGCTCCTCCAACGGCCAGCAACAAGCCCCGAAGACGGGCGCGCTCCCCGCGGTCCGCTGGAGCTCCGCCAACGGCCAGCAACAAGCCCCGAAGACGGGCGCGCTCCCCGCGGTCCGCTGGAGCTCCTCCAACGGCCAGCAACAAGCCCCGAAGACGGGCGCGCTCCCCCCGGTCCGCTGGAGCTCCTCCAACGGCCAGCAACAAGCCCCGAAGACGGGCGCGCTCCCCCCGGTCCGCTGGAGCTCCGCCAACGGCCAGCAACAAGCCCCGAAGACGGGCGCGCTCCCCCCGGTCCGCTGGAGCTCCTCCAACGGCCAGCAACAAGCCCCGAAGACGGGCGCGCTCCCCCCGGTCCGCTGGAGCTCCGCCAACGGCCAGCAACAAGCCCCGAAGACGGGCGCGCTCCCCGCGGTCCGCTGGAGCTCCTCCAACGGCCAGCAACAAGCCCCGAAGACGGGCGCGCTCCCCGCGGTCCGCTGGATCCCCTCCAACGGCCAGCAACAAGCCCCGAAGACGGGCGCGCTCCCCCCGGTCCGCTGGAGCTCCTCCAACGGCCAGCAACAAGCCCCGAAGACGGGCGCGCTCCTCCTGGTTCGGCACACGCACTCAGACACTCAGACACTCACACACCCCTCCGCCCGCGCCCCTGGGCGCCCGGCAGCTCCGCCAACGGCCAGCAACAAGCCCCGAAGACGGGCGCGCTCCTCCTGGTTCGGCACACGCACTCAGACACTCAGACACCCACACACCCCTCCGCCCGCGCCCCTCCTGGTTCGGCACACGCACTCAGACACTCAGACACTCAGACACTCAGACACTCAGACACTCAGACACTCACACACACCCCTCCGCCCGCGCCCCTGGGCGCCCGGCAGCTCCGCCAACGGCCAGCAACAAGCCCCGAAGAGAGGCGCGCTCCCCCTGGTCCGCCGGAGCCCCGAAGAGAGCCCCTGGGCGCCCGGCGTGCCCCCGGTTGGAAGAGGGGAAAGAGAGGAAAGAGAGGAGGACCGCGGCCAGCGGACCCGCGGCCAGCGGACCCCGCGGACCCGCGGACACAGGAGCCCCACGGAGCCCCCCCACGGACGGAGCCCCGGCGCAGCCCCCGCGGTCCGCGGACCGCCGACGGCGGAGGAAAGTAAAGGACAGGATAAGGAAAGGGAAGGAGGCGGAGGTCGGAGACGGAGACGGAGGAGACGGAGAGGGGAGAGGGGAGAGGGGAGAGGGGAGAGGGGAGAGGGGGTCCGGCCGACAAAAACTTGGATCGAGGGCTGACTTTCAATAGATCGCAGCGAAGGAGCTGCTCTGCTACGTACGAAACCCCGACCCAGAATCAGGTCGTCTGCAAGTCATTTAGCACCAAGCTCTCCACAAACATGCGGTGGTGAAGCCGGAGAGGGTGCGCCCATCGTCCGGGCGCACCCCAACCCGGTATCGAACGGCTCTGCGCGGCGGCCCC